>NC_066620.1:48287224-48377325 GCF_025201925.1 Gopherus flavomarginatus
CCTCCTTCCTGGATTTTCTCTCCCTGATCCCCACCCTACTCCTGTTGGCTCTGTCCTTGTCCCCCCACTTCCTGTGATGCCAGTGCCGCCCCTGGCAATACCTCCCAGGGAGCGGGTTCACTAGTTCTTTCCTGTCCCAACCCCCCAGGGGCCGCTGTTCTCCTTCCACTGCCCCTTCTTGACTCTGGGAGCGGGGCGGGTCGTGTGGCGTCGGTCCATCTGCTGCCACGTTGGGGATCTGCCCCCTCCCTACCCACCTTGGTGGGCCACGGGGCTGTGACGGGGGCCCCACTGGGGGCCAGTCATCGATCAGTGACCCCACCCCCCCATGCGCTGAGGGAGGAGCTGCGGGAGTTCCTCGAGGATGTCCGTGGCTCCCGGAACAAAGTCCATCTTGCGCTCCAGCGGTGGGGGGATTTCCATCAGGTCCTCCGGGCCGCGAGGGCCCTCATGGGGGAGGGTAAGAGGACCAGGAAGCAGGCCGCCGCGGCCTACCAGCGGGTCCGTGTCTTCCGTGACTCCTTACTCAACTTTGGGGTTGGTCACAGATTTCTGCGCGGCCTGCCGGAGGCCGTGGGCGTGTCTGCCAGCGAGGATCCCCCCCAGCCCTCCTCATGGCCCCGATCATCCTTGCCACCTTAAATACCCGAGGCTGTAGGATGGGTCTCCGCAGGAGCCAGGTGCTCTCCTTCCTCCGGGAGGGGGGGTACTCTGTGGTTTTCCTGCAGGAGACCCATACGGATCCGGCCGCTGAAGCTAGCTGGTGGCTGGAGTGGGGGGACGGGGCCTACTTTAGCCACTTCTCTGTCTGCGCGGCTGGAGTGGCGACCCTGTACTCCCCCGACCTACAGCCCGAGGTGCTAGGGGTCGCCGAGGCTGTGCCGGGTCGCCTGCTGCACCTCCGGGTCCGCATGGAGGGGCTTGTGGTTAATCTCGTCAACGTTTACGCCCCGACATCGGCCCCGGAGAGGCTACGTTTTTATCTGCAGGCGTCCGCCTTCCTCGGCTCCCTGGATCCTCGTGAGTGCGTGGTCCTGGGAGGGGATTTTAACACCACCCTCGAGGAACGGGACCGCTCGGGGACCGAGCAGTGCCCGGTAGCTGCGGACGTCCTCCGGGAGATTGTCAACCGCCACTCCCTGGTGAACGTCTGGCGCGACCACCACCCAGACGACGTCTCGACATTCACCCTCGTCCGGGTGGAGGCCCATCGGTCATGCCACTCCCGGCTGGACCGTATTTACCTGTCACGTTTCCACCTTTCACGGGCCCACTCCTCCAGCGTTCGGCCGGCCCCCTTTTCGGATCACCACCTTGCCACCGTGACGGCCTCTCTCTGCGCGGAGAGGCCGGGGCCGGCCTATTGGCACTTTAATAATAGTTTGCTGGAGGATGCGGGCTTCGTGGCGTCCTTCCGGGAGTTCTGGCTGGCCTGGCGGGGGCAGAGGCACGCCTTTTCCTCGGCGTGGCGGTGGTGGGATCTGGGGAAGGTGCGCGCCCGGCTCTTCTGCCGTGACTACACTCGGGGTGCCAGCCGACGGAGGGATGCGGTGATAGGGCAGTTGGAGCGGGAGGTCTTGGAGCTGGAGAGGCGTCTGGCCGTCAATCCCGAGGATCCATCCCTCTGCGGAGCGTGCCGGGAGAAGCGGGAGGAGCTCCGGGCCCTCGAAGACCATCGGGCCCGGGGTGCTTTTGTTCGATCCCGCATCCACCTCCTTCGGGAGATGGATCGCGGCTCCCGCTTCTTCTACGCCCTGGAGAAAAGGAGGGGGGGCCAAGAGGCACGTCACCTGCCTCCTGGCGGAGGACGGCACCCCCTCCACGGATCCGGCGGAGATGTGCCAGAGGGCCCAGGGCCTTCTATGCCACTCTTTTCTCCCCGGAATCCCGACCGATCCCTAACGCCTTGCAGAGTGCTCTGGGACGGGCTCCCGATGGTCAGCAGGGTGGACCGGGGACCCGGCTAGAGCTGCCTCTCACTCTGGCCGAGTTCTCGGAGGCCCTCCGTCGCATGCCCACCAATAAATCTCCGGGCTTGGACGGGCTGACCGTGGAGTTCTACCGCGTGTTCTGGGATGTCCTCGGCCCAGACCTGGTCACCGTCTGGGCCGAGGCTTTGCAGAGCGGGGTCCTCCCTCTCTCGTGCAGGCGAGCCGTGCTGGCCTTATTACCGAAGAGGGGGGGACCTCCGTGACTTACGGAATTGGCGTCTTGTCTCGCTCCTCAGCACGGACTACAAAATTGTTGCGAAGGCCATCTCGGTGCGGCTAGGGTCCGTGCTGGCGGGCGTGGTCCATCCAGACCAGACCTACACCGTCCCGGGCCGCACCATCTTTGATAACTTTTATCTGGTCCGGGACCTTCTGGAATTGGGGTGTAGGGATGGTCTGTCGTTCGCCCTCTTGTCCCTGGATCAGGAGAAGGCGTTCGGACCGGATGGATCACGGTATCTCCTGGGCACTCTGCGAGCGTTCAGCTTCGGGACCCCTGTTTGTTGGTTTTTCTCCAGGTGCTGTACGCTTCTGCGGAGTGTCTGGTTCAGGCTCAACTGGACCCTGACCGAGCCGGTCAGCTTCGGGCGGGGAGTGCGGCAGGGGTGCCCCTCTCGGGCCAGCTGTACGCTTTGGCGATCGAGCCCCTTCCTCTGTCTCCTCCGCAAGAGGTTTGACGGGGTTGGTGCTTCAGGAGCTGGGGCTGTGGCTGGTCCTGTCGGCATACGCCGACGATGTGCTCCTCGTGGTCCAGGACCCGGACGACTTGGCGCGGGTGGAGGCTTGCCAGGCTGTGTACTCGGCGGCCTCCTCCGCCCGGGTCAACTGGGTCAAGAGCTCTGGCCTGGTGGTCGGGGACGGGTGGCAGGCGAGCTCCCTCCCACCTGCGCTTCAGGCCCATCCGGTGGAGCGCGGGTCCGCTGCTCTATCTCGGCGTTTACCTTTCTGCCACGCATCCATCTCCGCCGGAGAACTGGCAGGATTTGCAGGGCAGGGTGACGGAGCGGCTCCGGAAATGGACAGGACTACTCCAGTGCCTCTCCCTTCGGGGGAGGGCACTGGTGCTTAATCAACTGGTCCTGTCCATGCTCTGGTACCGACTCAACACCCTGGTCCCGGCCCCGGGTTTCCTGGCCAACCTCCGGACGGTGATTCTGGAGTTCTTTTGGCCAGGGACGCACTGGGTCTCTGCAGGGGTCCTCCACCTGCCCCTGGAGGAGGGGGGGCAGGGCCTGAAGTGCTTACGCGCTCAGGTCCATGTCTTCCGCCTCCAGGCCCTGCAGAGGCTCCTGTTTGGTGCGGGTAGTCCGGCGTGGAGCGTATTGGCGCACGCCTTCCTCCACCGCTTCCGAGGGTTCCGATACGACCAGCAGCTCTTTTACCTCCATCCGAGAGGTCTTCCGCGAGACCTCTCCGGGCTGCCGGTCTTCTACCAAGACCTCCTCCGGACCTGGAAGCTCTTTTCAACGACCAGGTCCGTGGCGGCCACTGTGGGGGTTGACCTCCTCGCGGAGCCCCTGCTACACAATCCCCAGCTTCGTGTGCAGGTGGCGGAGTCCCCCACGGTGTCCCAGAGGTTGGTCTCGGCGGGAGTCACCACGGTCGGAGACCTCCTGGACTACGACCGGGAAGACTGGCTGGATCCCCTGACGCTCGCTCAGCGCATGGGGCTCTCCAGACCTCGTACTCCCCAGCGCGTACTTCAGGAGGTGAAGGCCGCTTTACTGCCCGCTGCTCGGGCTTACCTCGACCGGGTCCTGCGAGAGGGCACGCCCCGCCCACCCTCCACCCCAGGCCCCGTGGACGTTTTTATCGGGCCCCTGCCCCGTGGACCCAATCGGCCCCCTCACCCTTTCACTGCCAGCCGGCTGCATGATCTGCAGCCGGTTTTGTTCCAGACCGCGCCTCGGAAACATCTGTACTCGCTCGTGCTCCATACCCTTCAACTATCTCACCCTCGCGTCCCGCCCCCGATACCAAATGGCGGGACCTCCCTGCCGCCTCTCGAGGGTGAGGAGCCCGGTGGGCCAGCTTGTACTCTGCTCTGGTCCCAAGGCCCGCCGGGGATATCAGTTGGCGGCTCCTTCACGGAGCCGTGAGCACGGGCGTGTACTTGGCGCGGTTCACATCTGTCCCTAGCACCTGCCCTTTCTGTGGTGAGAAGGAGACTTTGGTGCACGTTTATTTGGAGTGCGCCAGGTTGCAGCCCCTGTTCCGGCTCCTCCTGAATATTTTCCTGCGTTTTTGGTTGCGCTTTTTCCCTCACCTTTTTATCTACACGCTCCCCATCCGTGGCCCCACGAAGTCGCGGGATCTCCTTCTCAACCTCCTCTTGGCCCTGGCCAAACTGACCATCTACAACACCAGGGAGAGCAGGTTGGCCGACGGGATTTCCTGCGACTGTAGGGCCTATTTCCGTTCCTCCGTCTGCTCACGCATCCGGGCAGAGTTCCTCTGGGCGGCGTCCACTGGTTCCCTTGACGCCTTTGAGGAGCAGTGGGCATTGTCCGGGGTTCTCTGCTCGGTGTCCCCATCGGGTTCCCTTCGTTTAGCCCTATGACCTCACTCCTGATCCTGTTTTTTTTTCATTAGTTGTCCCCCGTAATTATTTGGTGTCCCAGACCTGTGGGTTCTCCCCTTAGGCTGGGGGGAGGCCCTTTAGAAGTGGGCGGGCTTCGCCCGCCCACCCCCGCTGGATGCCAATAGGACCAGTATATTTGCCCTCTACCAGACTCCTGCACCCCACTGGCCTGGGTCTGTCACAACACACTCACACACACACACACACACACACTCTGCTATCAATCAATCAATCAATCAATCACAGGTGTCGAGACAAAATTTTCAGACAATGCTGATGTATGACAAATGTTTCAAAGCTGTATGAATTCTCACTTCCTGTGTTCAAAATACCAACGAAATTCAAGGGTTTAAATGGCTGAAATGCCCACCCCTCTTGCTGTGACTCAGCACAAGTGGCTCTGATTAAGAAGCATTCAACAAAAATCTGGAACCAACAACCTAACATAGCTGCAAAAAAAATCCCATGCTCTGATGCTGGACTTTCACAAAACCGTTTACAAGAAATGCATTCTCCCACCTTAGTCTGGTAAGGCTACATCCCATCATTTGCAATTACAATTTGCCCTCAATCACATAGGCCATCATTAACTCTTGCTTGAATCATCAAAATCCAATGTATTTAGACTTGAATGCATCTGCCCTGCAAAATCTGCAAGAGTTACAGAACACAGCAGCACACCTCCTCAGTAATACAGGTTCACTTGAGTACATCAGTCCTATGTTTCACTCACTCTGCTGATTCCCCAACAGAACACTGAATCGAATCTCAGTCTTTATTTTCAAAGCTATAAAGGAAATGCGCCCAATATACCATCTTACTCTCTCAGACTTCAGTAGCTGTTTTCCTCAGGAACAACTGTCTACACATCACATGTAAAACTAAAAGATGCAGGAGACAGGGCCTTTTCAGGAGCTGGCCCAATACTATGAAAATCACTCCTGCAAAAACTTAGAATGACAACTAACATCACCATTTTTCATATTTACACCCCCCCCCCCCACACACACACACACACTCCCTTTGCCCTCTGGGAAAGTGGTTTTCAATCTCTTTTCCATTTGCAGACCCTAGAAAATTTCAAAAGGAGGTGCAGACCTCTTTGGAAATCTTAGACATAGTCTGTGGACCCCCACAGGCAACGGCTTGAAAACCACTGTTCCTTTTTAAAGATAACCTTTCAAGAACCCCTTAGACAGTCTGCAAACTCCCACAGGTCTGGGCACCACAGGTTGAAAACCACTGCTCTGGGGGATATGGGAGAAATAGAAACCTCAAACAACAGATGCTAGTCACCTTAATTATTCTTAACTCTGGAAAGCATTTAGATACAACAGCAATTGGCACAACTGAAGAACTTAAAAAAATCCAATGGCTGATGTTGCTTCTATGACTATTCTGAGTTCTCTTTCCTTTCATTTTCCTTCTAACTCCAAATTAAAGGAAAAATCTTTGAATCTACAATTAAGATTTTCTAAAAATCAAAATTTACAGTCAGATCCTTTTTGTGTAAATTAGAATAACTTTACTGATTTCAACGGAGCTATGCTGATATATGGCAGATCAGGATCTGGCTTCCTAGTTAGAATTTTGTTGATAATGCTGGTCTATAGTGCTTGAAAAAGTAAAAATGTAGAAATCATTTGGGGGATTTTCTCTTGCTTTAAATTGATTGTGTGACCAAAATAGTACCCATTCCTCCATGAAATCTTAGAACTAGGCAACACACATTTATACTTAGGAAGCAGCTAATGATTGTAGAAGTTCCAAATGAACTCAAACAGATATTTCATGTATTTTATTTTTTAGGACTAAAGAAAGAGTCTCTTGAACCATACTACAGAATTAGATTAGACAAATAATTCCATATGAACTGTAACCCTATCTGTAGTATGCTGGTGCAAAATCATTTTTTTAAACCCTGACCATACAACCAATTTTTTGCCTGGGCTCAGTCCACATAGAATCAATTGCAAAAACTGCAAGATCGGGGCCTTATCTTGTATCATAGCTATAGGTCTTGTGACAGGGTCGGGCTACAGGGCTACAGGAGAGTGATCCTATTGGGATCCAGGAAGTGGGGGAGCCCTCTGCTTAAAGATCCCCCTAGTCGTAAGGGGGGATCAACAAGGCCTGGAAACTAAGTTGTTTCAGGGGACAGCTAATGAAATAACAGGGACAGAAGTGCTGTCAAAGGGTCAAACAAAGGGAACCTGATGGGACACCGAGCAGAGAACCCCGGACAGTGCCCACTGCTCCTCGAAGGCACCAAGGGAGTCAGTGGACGCCGCCCAGAGGAATTCTGCCCAGATGTGTGAATGGATGGAGGACCGGAAAGAGGTCCCACAGTTACAGGAGACTCCATCGGCCAACCTCCTCTCCCTGCTTTTATAGATGCCCATTTTAGCCATGGCCAGGAGGAGGTTGACCAGGAGGTCCCGTGACTTTGTGGATTCACCGATAGGGAGTGCATAAATAAGGAAATGAGGGGAAAAGTGCAGCCAGAAATGCAACAGGCTATCTGTGAGGAGACAGAATTGAGGATGCAGCCTGGCGCACTCCAGGTAAACATGCACCAGAGTCTCCCTTACGCCGCAGAAAGGTCAGGTGTCCAGGATGGGGGTGAACTGCGCCAATTACATGCCCGTGCTCACAGCCTCGTGAAGGAGCCGCCAACTGACATCCCTGGTGAGCCTTGGGAGCAGGGTGGTGTATAAGCTGGCCCACTGGGGCTCCCCACCCTCTAGAGGTGGCAGGAGGTCCCTTCACTTTGTGTCTGGGTGGGACGCGAAGGTGAGGAATAGATGTTTCCTTGACGCGGTCTGGAAATGAACCAGCTTTAAGTCATGCGGACAGCTTATGGTGAAGGGGCAGGAAGGCCAGTTGGATTCATGGGGTAGGGGCCCGCTACAGGAGAGTGAGAGAAGGCAAATATATTAGCCCCACATTAAGCAGGTCCCTTTTCCCTGGGTAAGATAACAGGGGCAGTTCCAGAAAAATCAGGAACTTGCCGGAACCAATTAAGGCAGGCAGGCTAATTAGGACACCTGGTTTAAAAAGGACCTCACTTCAGTCAGTGAAGGGTGCGCAAGGCGCTGAGAGTGAGAGGGCCTGCGGCTGGAGGACTGAGAAGTACATACGCTATCTGGCATCAGGAGAAAGGTCCTGTAGTGAGGATAAAGAAGATGTTGGGAGGAGGCTATGGGGAAGTAGCCCAGGGAGTTGTAGCTGTCACGCAGGTGTTACACGTAATACTGTAGACAGCTGTGATGCACAGGGCCCTGGGCTGAAATCCAGAGAAGAGGGTGGGTCTGGGTTTCCCCCCATTCCCCTCCCCTTTACTGGATATAAGAGGAGTTGACTTGGACTGTGGGTCCCACCAGAGGGGAAAGTCCCTGGCCTGTCCACGTGACTCACAAGGTAGGTCAGGAGAGCCTGTGGGGATTGTTCTCCTTCCTTTTCCCCATGCTGCTCAGTGATGAGGTTAGCTGAGTGAATGGCAGGTTTGAGCCAAAAAAATGGCCAAACTGAGGGCTGCCATGAATCTCTGAGGTGAGCAAATCTGCCAATAAGTTCAGGACCCATCAAGGCAGAAGAGGAACTTTGTCACAGTCGTTTAAGATGGTCCAAAATAGGACAGCCAGAATAAGACATTATCGAAACACAACTTCTGGTGGAAATACACTATTCTCCAACACAGAGCTTGCAGAGTTCCCCTGTGAGTCAGTAAGGCATAAATGGAACCAGTTCTTACTGATTTCCAGTTTAAATTATTAATTATTCCAGTTCCTTTGACTGGTTTGCAAGTAAAGCCTGTTCTGCTCTGCACAGCTTCTGTGTTAAGCTCAATGCAGTCGTTTTCCAAACAGTGTTTCACTGCTATTGCCTATGAGGAAAACACATCACATTTTATTTGTAGTCATATTTAATCTATTTTAAAAAATTAAAAATTCCTGATGTCCCTTTAAATGATGAGCTCCAAAGATACCTTAGAAAACAGAGCAAAAAGGAAAAGCTATGTTCTACTTCCTCCTGCAGAAAGGGAAGTTTGGAGTAACTGTTGACTTCTATGTTCTATAATAAAGAGCAGAATTTGGCCCTAAACCTTGAAACTCAGCATGATGGCTTTAAAAAAGTGCTATTAAAAATAGCCCAGATATCTGAAAAATCCATCCTCCTCTCACTGTCCTGTCCTGGGTTCTAGACTCTGTATCATACCAAAACCAGAACAGGTTAAGGTAACACAAATCTTTAACTCAAGACTGGGAAAGGTTGTGAAAAATATTTTCAGGCACATTTTCAAGTATAGAGTTGTAATGTATAAATTTATTCATAATTTAAGGAATAGTTATAGTACAGTCTGTTAATCATTGGGAATGCTAACTAGTGCTTTCTTTTAAGCTCAGTCATAAGGGCAGCAGATTTAACACTTGCTCTCCATTTTTTAAACGTAACATATTTGATCAAAGGGAGCACCTACCAGGTTTAGAAGATCCTTCCCCATTCCCACTCAGTCCTCAACTGCTCATTTGAGAGGTAACATTTAGGTGTTGGACTGATGATCAGCTATCACCAAATATGCCATTGAACAGCCAACAAACAGAAAGGATCAATACCAAACTAGACTTAATTCGGTACAATCCAAATACCAAGAAATTGACAAATTACTCTACTTTTTCCACTTACTATATACTTAAGGAATAGGTTACATGTTGGGAAAAAACAGTATTTGTACATCTTAATTCCCCATATTTATGGAGCAACAAAGACATTCAGCTTCCACCTCTGTCTCCATAACCACATCCTTTGGGGGTAAGGGAAATTAGTGTCATGCTATCTTCTATCTTAAATTTATCACCTGTCTTTATATCACAGGGGTAGGCAACCTATGGCACGTGTGCCGAAGGCAGCACACGAGCTGATTTCAGTGGCACTCACACTTCCCGGTTCCTGGCCACTGGTCCAGAGCCTCTGCATTTTAATTTAATTTTAAATGAAGCTTCTTAAACATTTTAAAAACCTTATTTACTTAACATACAACAATAGTTTAGTTATATATTATAGACTTATAGAAAGAGACCTTCTAAAAACATTAAAATGAATTACTGGCACGCGAAACCTTAAATTAGAGAGAATAAATGAAGAGTTGGCACCAAGGGCAAATCTAGAGAATTCGCCGCTCCAAGCAGGGCGGCATGCAGCGGGGGGCGCCCTGTCCGTCGCCGGGAGGGCGTCAGGCAGCTCCGGTGGACCTCCCGCAGGCGTGCCTGTGGAGGGTCCGCTGGTCCCGCGGCTTTGGTGGATCTTCCGCTGGCACACCTACCGGAGGTCCACCGGAGCCACCTGACGCCCTCCCAGCGACCGGCAGAGTGACCCCCGTGGCATGCCACCCCAAGCACCTGCTTGGCATGCTGAGGCCTGGAGCCGCCCCTGCTTGGCACCACCACTTCTGAAAGGTTTCCCACCCCTGTTATATCGCTAGCTAAACCAGGAAGTTAACAAGATCATAACTGTAACACCACCAAATTCTAACTGCTTTTCAACCTTTTTAATCTGTTTTATATTGGTCATAATAGCTCTATAGTACTCCAAATTAAAAAGGAAGTAAATTTATTACCAACATCAAGAGAGAAAAAAATGAGAATGAAATAACCTAGTTCCATTCTAGAAAGGAGTAGGCTTTTCTCAATAAAAACCTATAGACATCCAAGTTTCAGTATGAATCGAGTGTTTCAAGAGTAAACCTGGAAAGAAGAGTATGTGTAGAGAAAATACTAACCACCTCTGTAGAAAATGATTGATTAATGTGCTCACACAGCTAGGATGACACATCGCTATGGCAGACAGCTATCGTGGACAAATTTACAACCTCTGTATTAAGTCAGTGTAGACCATGTGTATCATAAATAAAAAAGCAGTTTTCTATTAGAGAGTGTGGGTAGAAAAGAGGCAGTGCTCATATCAGAATGATGCTAAAGGGAACGGTTGTAGGGCATTAACCCCAGATTGCCTTTGGGCCCATCTGCTACCTCAGTTTACCTTCAATCTTACATCAAACCAGCTGTCACGTGGTGATTTTACAGTAGTGTTCTCTTCCAGGTTTGTTTATTAGCATAACACAACACTCAAACATATCCTTACCAACCTCAATTATTCCTTTCTGCTTATAATGCCTCAAGTTTTTCCAGGTCTTGACCAGAGCATGCACATCCTTGTATTCCAACCCATCTCCTAACTGAGACTTCTGCATCCTGCAGGTCCATCAATGGAGGCTTATCCCTGCACAGTTTCCAGTTCCTTGTAAATCTCTTCCCCCAAAAGGCTTCTGTCTTGGAGTTCTGGAAAATTGTCACCTGTCCTCTTCACAGACTCTCTGCCTGGGCGCTAATGAGACAGAGTCTGTCTCTGAACTTTTGGGGTGGATGGGGGAGGTGTCTTTCTCTTGAATGACCACAGGCTGCCCTTTTACCTGCCAGCAGGCTTGGTTTAGATGCATACTTCTGTCACATAACCCTTGTATTTATTTCCATCATACAGGGAGATGGGCTAAACCTGACAAAAGGTGCAGCTGTGCCCCAATCTTTTAATGGACCAGCTCACCCTGTGACAGGAACATACCGCAGCTTGCTCTGACCTGTGATATATTTAGTTGCACTTAAATATTTGTCATATATAGATCATCAAACACAATAAAGAGGACAGTTAAATTTTACATAAAATAAAAACTCAGCATCACCACTTCCATTTGAATAGTTCAGATATTAAAAATCTTACTTTGTCGAGTTCTGCCTGTAGAGCATTATTGGCTTGCTGCAAGTCCTGGTTTATCTGTTCGCACTGCAGATCTTCTGTCAGTAAGTCATGTAGCTGACGAAACACTTCCTAGAAATGTAGAAGATTTGGGGGGAAGAGCAGGTAGGGGAGAGAAACACACTCCTGTTACATGTTTCTAGTCAAGTTACTATAACTATTAAAACTGGAAAACGCGGGAGAGGGACTGTAAATCACCTCTGTAAATAGTTACTAATTACACTAAAGTGCTCTCTGACAGAAGCAAAAAGAGTTTAAAAACCATTTTTAAGTAAAGCATAAATTCTGTTATGGCCATTAATGGCCATGACTCACTTTGACCAATCAGAGTAGCCTACTTCATCTGCTACGCCAATACAGGTGGATCAAAAAAATACTAGCAAATCATGGAATGAAGCTTCTATATCGATTCAAAAGTAGATCTCCATAACAACATTGAGCATTACAACTAAGCAACCAGACTAATCCCCAATAATCATGATCCTTTGGGGTGGGGGGAATTTCCTTCTTTGCTATGATGACATGTTTCACTTAGTGCTGTAAAAATGTTTTTCATGAGGAAAATGCCTTATTTATTTTCAATTTGACTTAACACAAGATTGAGCAGCAACAGAAGTTTGGTAGAGGGGCATTAACTCCTCCCACCTCAGGTCTTGGGGAGCAGAACTTCACTTATGCACATCTCCTAAGATCCTTAGGAATCTAGCCCATCTCCTGCAATCTTTAGGAGATGAAAAGTAGATATCCATCCAGGTATAATTATTTTTGAGGCTTCTTCCCAGCCCCACGGTCCTTATGGTTGGGGCTCTACATGAATTTGGGAGGGGATTTATATGGGGGAATAGGGCTATGAGGGGCATGGGACTTTTAGTAGGGAGTGTTGGGGTTGGTAAGGAAGAGAGAGGGCTAAGTAGGGGAGCAGAAAGCGGAGGAAGATAGGGAGAGAAAGCACCAGTGGCGTCTCCTGGCAACAAAGCTCTCTGCCAAACTTCTCTTGGCAACAGCTGCAGGACTCCCCTTTAACAAATCATAGCAGGTTTGTCGGATGGAGAAAGTAGTGAAGTGCTAGTGCTTCCCCTCTGCTGTCTCCTAAGCTCCCTCCTATCCTCCAGTAAGACACCTGCTCCATCCCATGTCCTCAAGTACCCCCACAGCCTGTTCCCACTCTCATTGCCAGCCATCCTATGAAGTCCCCAGGCCTCTTGGATCCCAGTGATCCACTTCCCCAAATCTTTATGTCTCCTCCCCTTATTATACCCAGCCTCTCTGCCCTCATACCCTTTCCAAAGACCCACTCCTATCCTGCGTTGGCCTGCCAGGAGCAGAAGAATGCAGGCGGGGAGAGTCAAACTCAGGAATAAGTGAGCAAATTATTAGCAAAATGTTCAAACTTTTTTCTGATTTTATTTTTATCATCTAACTATAAATTAGAGGTGTCATAAACAGATAGTTAAGGGTTAATAGAACAGGAGTACTTCATGTCTCTTTTGACTGTAAAGGGTTAACAAGTTCAGTAAGCCTGGCAGTCACCTGACCAGAGGACCAATCAGGGGACAGGATACTTTCAAATCTTGAGTTAGGGAAGTTTTTGGGTGTACTGTTAGTGTTTGGTTGTTGTTCACTCTGGGGGCGCAGAGGGAGCAGACATGCAATCAGGTTTCTTGCCAATCTCTTTGATATAGTCTGTTATATGTCCAGAATAGTGAGTACTAGGTAGATAAGGCGAGTTAGGCTTATGTTTGTTTTCTTTATTTGCAAATGTATATTTAGCCGGAAGGAGCTCAAATTTTTATTTTGCTGAAAGGGTTTTAATTTGTACTTGTGTACTTAGGCTGGGACAGTATTCCCAGTGTCTATAGCTGAAAGGCCCTGTAACATATTCCATCTTAAATTTACAAAGATAATTTTTACTATTTTTCTTTCTTTAATTAAAAGCTTTTCTTCTTTAGGAACCTGATTGCTTTTTTATTCTGGTGAGAGATCCCAGGGGACAGGGTCTAGATTCACCAGGGAATTGGTGTGGAGAAAGGAGGGAAAGGGGGAGAGAAAGGTTAATTTCTCTCTGTGTTAGGATTACTTTCTCTCTCAGGGAGAGTCTGGGAGGGGGAGAGAGAAGGAGGGGGGAAGGTGGATTTTCTTCTCTGTTTTAAGATTCAAGGAGTTTGAATCTCAGTGATCTTTCAGGGTAACCCAGGAGGGGAAGCCTGGGAGAGGCAATGGAGAGGGAAAGGGTTTACTTTCCTTGTGTTAAGATCAAGAGGGACTGGGTCTTGGGGGTCCCCGGGCAAGGTTTTGGGGGGAGCAGAGTGTACCAGGCACTGGAATTCCTGGTTGGCAGCAGCGCTACAAGTACTAAGCTGGTAATCAAGCCTAGGGGAATTCATGCTGGTTGGTACCCCATCTTTTGGACGCTAAGGTTCAGAGTGGGGAATTATACCATGACAAGATTGGTAGCCTGCCTGCCCAGCCTACCTTGAACAAATACGGATTCACTTCCTCTTACCAAGTTATAACCACCAGACTACTATTATCAACAGCTAGGGAACATGGCTTTAGTCAACTTAATTTGTGGTAGGCCCGTAAATTGTTTCATTAACAAATGCAGATCCATTCAGCTGACAAACTAAAATAAAAGAAAAATCCAAATAAAAATAGCAAGGAAGAGAGTGACAAAGGAGAAAAAAAATGAAAGGGGGAAGGTCAAAGTGGAAATACTTAAAATATTTTCCCATTAACTTTCCCTCAATTTGCATATGAGCTACTAAAATTTGTCCCTTAGTAGCAAAATCAGAATATCATGTTACAAAAAAGTTATTTTCCTTACACTAACTGGTTTCTTTTGAGATGTTTTCTCTACATGGATCCTGCTCTAGGTGTGCATGTGCCCCATGTGCATGAGATTGGGTTCTTTTGGGTCGACAGTGCACAGGTGTAGCATCAGCAGGTATCTTAATATGCACGCGCGCACACATGCCCCCCCCCACACACACATAACACCTGCGGGCAAAGCAGGCCCAGCCACTTCTCAGTTTCTTTGCCAATACACAATCCCCAAACTAATGGATTTCACAGTAGTAGAGAAAGAGGAGTGGTCGGGGGCTTCATGTGAGCAGAACAGACAGAAGAACCAGAATTACTGTAAGGTAAGTAACTGGGGTTTTGTCTCTCAGTATCTGTTAACATGGATCTCACTTTAGGTGACTAGCAACTATCTCCCTATGGAGGGGGATGTCAAGAGTCTAATTTACATGAAGACTGCAGGACTGCCTTGACAAACTTGGCGTCAGATCTAGTAGTTGCAACTACCGAGTAGTGCTGAATAAAAGTACGCAATGAGCTCCAAGTGGCTCCCTAGCATATTTCTGACATAGGAACATTCCTCAAGCCTGCCCGTGTCACCTGGGGCCTAGTATAGTTTGCTTTAATATGAGAAGGTGGAGCTAATTTATTTAGTTCACAGAAGATCTTTATGCAGTCAAATCTCCATTTCAAGAGTCCCTGGACTGAAACAACGAGCCCTCTAGACCTGTCTCAAATATTACAAAAAAAGTTCTAGGCCAGTTGTGGAAAGGCTTTGTTCTATGGAAGTGGTAGAAAAGTGCCCTAAACACACCACTCATATGAAGTTTTTCCTCTCCAGGAGTCAAATGAGGTTTGGGGGAAAATACTGAGGGTGTATGCACTGATGCAAACAAAAGCATGAGACCACTCTGAATAAGAACCTAGGGCAAGATCAAAGAAGAGTCATCTTGTCTTTGTAAAATAGAGTAAAATATAGTAAAAAAAACAGCCACCAAAAATCCTATCTTGATAGAGAGGTGATAAAGGCTCTAACAATCCAATACTTTGGTCCCAGGAAGGTCCCTCACTTGGGGAAGTGTAGTTGCTGTAGCCAAGATGTTGAACAAGTGGTGTGGCCGCTGCCAGATGTGGCTCTTGGGGAAATCGAGCAGCCCTGTGCAGGTCTCGACTCGTGTGGGAACTCCCAGTTAGCTGTGCGTGGTGCCGGAGAATGACCTTGTTCCAGCCGTGACTTCTTATGCCTCTTCTTAGGCATGGGAGAAGGGGAGCAGCACCAAGAAGATCCTGGTGTCGGAGGGGCACTCCGCACCGAAGCCGAGGTGCTCAATTCAGAGTCGGAGCGGCATGGTTCCAATGTGGGGCGCAGGGCAGCCTCCATCAACATGGTTTTTAATTGGATATCCCTGTCTTTAAGAGTGTGAGGCCTGAAGTTGTTGCAGATTCTGCATTTCTCTTTAATATGAGCCTCTCTGAGGCACTTAAGGCAGCTCGTGTTCAGGTCACTAATAGGCATAGGTTTGCTGCACCCAGAACATGGCTTGAACCCCAGGGACTGGGGCATACCCCATCCTAGGGGCTATATCTCTAATGGGACTCCACTCCTAAATACTAACACGACGAGTAACAGTAACGAGATACAAGAAAAACTCAGAGTCTAAAGTTAGAGAAACCACTGTCGGACTTGCGAAAACAAGGAGCGTTCCAACAACCATCACTGGTGGAAAGAAGGAACTGAGAGGGTGTGGGACCACCAGGGCCCTATGTACTGACGCATAAGCACAGGGCTCCGGAGGTTGCCAAAGCAGGCCCTAGGGATACCATTAGGGGGAAAAAAATCTGACAGCGTGTACGTGGGCACACACACATCAAATATGGAATCGTCATGAGCATGCACTCAAAGAAGAAGAATCCAATCTTGCGTGCCTGAAGCACATATGCACCTAGAGTGGGATCTACATGGACAAATACTAAATTAACAAGTTGTTCGCTCCGGTAATAGCAGTCTGGAGGCAACTTTAAACTTGTGAAAATATAGGTCTCGTCTTACTTTTTCCTTTTCTTTTATTTTCTGTTCTAAGGACAGACGATTCTTTTCGACAAATTGTCTCTGATGACTCAGTAGGACATCCACTTTTCGCTCCAGCATTTCATACTATACAAAGTTTAATCATAAATCACAGTGATGCAAGGGGAATATTTATTATTTGTACTACAATAGCAATCCTGCCCTCACAATCAGGATTGAAATCCCACTTTAGTAGGCACTGTTAACAAACAAACAAACAAACAAAAAAGACATACATACGAGGAAGTCATGGTCGCTGCCCCAAAACTGCTTACAGTGTTCCATGACTTAGTGAATACTCACACAGGTATCCCATACTGAACTGAGAACAGATTACACTTGGCTATAATTGATTGAACAGAAAAAAATTACTGAACTATTTTGAACGTATTTACTAATATAATTTGCCATCCAATCAGATTTCAAACTCATGTAAAGAAGCTAGATTATAATAAGAAAAGCTCTCAACAGTCACACCTAGAGGTTATGGTGACAGAGCTCTGCCAGTAACTCAGGTGATTTACAAGTAGCATCATTGTGACATCAGAAGTAGCAACCAATCAATCTTTCCTCTGCACTTTGCTATCAGTCAGTGAAGTGGAGAGCGCCTATTCACAGCTCAAAAGTTCTCATTGTTAAATTACTTGAACATCTGTATACAAACATGATAATAACCCTGGATTGACTCAATGTCCCTGACCTCAACCTACTCCCAGCCAAGACCTTCTCTCAATGGGATCCTCACAGAGGTAGCAAAGAACCGCGATTACCCTACCTCTCCAGAGGCAAATTCTTAACCCCTGTTCATATGATGGTATAATCTTCAGCATCCTGTATATAGGATGTAGGAAGCAGCAGAATTTTCTAACATTCTTAAGTAGGCAGCAGAATCTGCATGCCAGCAAAGGGTAGATGACAACCATCACACCTATAGAAGACATATGTGGTGGTGCCTTTCCCCACAGCAACATAACTTCTTTAATCTAAGTGTGTATGGAGGGGCAGAAAGGAGATGGGAAAAGAGTTAAGCTAAAGATAAATATGAAGAATCGTGGAGTCCATGACTTGCATGAGCTACAATGTTCTACCCAATGCACATGGAAACTGTGGAGCTGCAACAATTGGCAGAGGCCAAAACATTCAGCTGGACTATCTTCCCCATGTTAAATATGGTGAAAAGTCAATGATTTTCAAAGGAGACAGTGGTGCTGCTAAAACATATTTTTATGACACTTTCAAATGGTTTTAGTATATATACAATATCTGTGTTTCTTAGATATTTGTTATCGTTATTCACTCTACCGCAATAACAATACTGCATTGCTGGCTGCCTCATTAGAGAGCTGGCCTGCTATTTGTTCAGTGTATCAAAGCAACTTATCCATAAAGGAAAAGTTCCCTTGTGCAGATCTTCCCCACAGCACACACCCACGTAACTGGTATTTAAAAAAAAAATGATAGGGGAAAAAAGGAACCAATCACTAATCCCAAAAGTCATAGAGCAGCAGATGATCCACTAGTTTCCATAGTTCTCCTGCTATGTTGTCCAGTATATCAGTGCAGTGGTTGACCCACTAAACCAAACAACCACGGCATGCAGTGGCAAGGAAGCTCCCTCAGAGAAAGGAAGTGCTGTGCAGGCTGCTGAAATCTTGCCCACCCTATCCCGTATAGCAAAATGTAGGTCCCTTCACGGGTAAGGAAAGATGGGGCCAACTAAGGATTTGCCTCTTAATGAAAGGTTGGGTTTGAATGGCTTTATTTCTTTACTCTTATCAGTGTACACCTGTTTGGCATCTGTTTTAGCTAGCCAAAAAAATCCATTTTATATGATTCACACACATTTGCTCCACTAATACAAATTATTTCGACATTTCCATTATATCAGTACTATAGCCACAGAAATTTCTTGGCTTCCTTGCACTGAATACAAGAGGGCCTTTTCCCCCTTGATTCTTCTGCAGCAAAACAGAGAGGTCTTGGAAGGACCCAAGATCTTGCATTCTCAGCACTTTAAAACTCTTCAGTATAGTGTGTGAATTCTTTCCCGTCATGGAAGGGATCCAGAGCTACGACCAGAATTTAGAGGGTCCAAAGGATATAAAAAAATTCTGTCCTGCATCGTGCAGGTCTGTGACTCTAAGTTTTCTTGTTTATATACCAGCCTCACAAACTGCAATACAGTTCTAATAATCACCTGTATTAACTTTTGCCTGTGCTGGTGCTGCATAAGCAAAAGCACGAGATGTTTTAGCTCATGTAAAGCTATTTAAATCTTTTAAAGGCACAGAGAAATGGTGGATTTAAATATACAATAGAACCTCAGAGTTACGAACTCGGGAATGGACGTTGTTCATAACTCTGAACAAAATATTATGGTTGTTCTTTCAAAAGTTTACAACTGAACATTGTCTTAATATAGCTCTCAAACTTAACTATGCAGAAGAAAAAATGCTGCTTTCCCTTCATTTTTTAATCATGTAACACAGTACAGTACTGTGTTTGCCTTTTTTTGCGTGCGGGTGGTGGTGGAAGGGATGTGTCTCTGCTGCTGCCTAATTATGTTCTTCCGGTTGCAAATGAGATTTGTGTAGTTGACTGATCACTTTGTAACTCTGGTGTTTGTAACCCTGAAGCTCTACTGTAAATTATGGAGCCACCATTAGCAAGCACATACATAGTTAAGCTTTGTTGGAGAACTGTGTAATGAATTGTGTTAGTGAAATATGTACTAAGTAATGTTAGAGAAATTATTATACATAATTCTAGAAGAAAATAGGACTGTTTGCTTTTTGTATGTAGTTCTGCTGCTTTAGATCATCAGATTTTGCTGAAACAGTCTGTAAATCAGAAAACTGGTATTTGTGTCTCATATATAAAGTTCTTGACCAAGCAGATAGCAGGGTAGAGAAGAGAGCCGTTAGCTTTCAGTAAGTCAGGTACAATCCATCATCCCCCCACCATCCATTCAACAAGCTAACAAGTTTTTTTTTAAATCACAATATTAATAAAATTCACTGCTTGTTCTCTCACCTTATTCTTGGCTTTGATTATTTCAATGACAGAACACCCCAGACTCTTCATATATTCCATAGTTACTCATATAATTTGCAATTCAATGGGATTTCAAACTTACGTAAAGAAGCTAGAGTATAATAAGAAAAGCTCTCAACAGTCACCTCTAGAGCTTATGGTGACAGAGCTATACCAGTAACTCAGGTGATTTACAAGTAGCATCATTGTGACATCAGAAGTACCAACCAATCAATCTTTCCTCTGCAATTTGCTCAGTAACTCAGGTGATTCATAAGTAGCATCATTGTGACATCAGAAGAACCAGCCAATCAATCTTTCCTCTGCACTTTGCTATCAGTCAGTGAAGTGGAGGGGGCCTATTCACAGCTCAAAAGTTCTCATTGTTAAATTACTTGAACATCTGTATACAAACTTGGTAATAACCCTGGATTGACTCATTGTCCCTGGCCTCAACCTACTCCTAGCCAAAACCTTCTCTCAATGGGGTCCTCACAGAGATGGCAAAGAACCGCCATTACCCTACCTCTCCAGAGGCAAATTCTTAACCCCTGTTCATAAGATGGCATAATCTTCAGAATCCTGTATATAGGTTGTAGGAAGCCGCAGAATTTTTTAACAAGCAGCAGAATTTTCTAACATTCTTAAGTAGGCAGCAGAATCTGCATGCATAGATAAAATCCCTGACAGCAAAGGGTAGGTGACAACCATCACACCTACAGAAGACATATGTGGTGGTGCCTTTCCCCATGGCAACATAACTTCTTTAATCTAAGTGTGTATGGAGGGGCAGAAAAGGGATGAGAAAAGAGTTAAGCTAAAGATAAATATGAAGAATTGTGGACTCCATGACTTGCATGAGTTACAATGTTCTACCCAATGAACAGGAAAATTGTGGAGCTGCAGCAATTGGCAGAGGCCAAAGCATTCAGCTGGACTACCTTCCCCATGTTCTCAGGCAGTCCTGTAGCCCCTCAGAGTTTCTCCACAAAACTCAGCTCAGAGTGCCTGCAAAGTTCAGTAGCTCCACCAGAACCTCCAATCCTCCTGGTAACCACAGAACCTGAGGGACCCCTATCGTACTTCTAAGTACTACAATGTTCCCTGTTTCTTAGCTCCTCCATTGTTCTTTGCATAACACAGGGGGCTTCTGCCAGCTTTCTTTTTTTGCATGGGAAAGATTTCAAAATGTCTTAAAAGAATAATCAAGAAAATCCCCAGCCAGAAACCAAACAAAACAAATCATTAAACTCTGTGAGTAAAGTTGACAGTACATGTAAGTGTTGTTTTTTTTAAAAATTCATTATGCTGTAGTTATTAAAAACAAACAAAATGAAGCATTAGAAACCAAGGTAATTCAGAGTTAAGATCAAAATAAAAGACAGCCTAACATTTGAAAAGTAGGCAAGATCAGGGCCTTCTCCAGGCACGAGGCTAGCAAGCAGGTGCCTGGGGCAGCCAATGAAGAGAGCAGTGGCACATGCAGCAGTTCAGCGGCAATTCGACGGTGGGGACGTCACTCCCTCTCGGAGCGAAGGACCTGCCGCAGAATTGCCACCGTAGAAGAAGTGGCAGTAGAGCTGCCACCAATCGCAAACGTGGCTTTTTTTATTATTATTTTTTGCTGCTTGGGGCTGCAAAAATGCTAGAGCCAGCCCTGCTTCAGATGCAAGTCTGTGACAACTGTCAGTAGGAACACAGGATGTGTCCAAAAGACACTTTGTCCGGACATAAGATAAGCAGAAGCATAAGTTGGGTCTGCATAAAAGCTTGGATTTCTCCATCCTTCTCTTTGAGGAGATCTTAGTCTGGGATCATCTCTGGACTCTTCCATGCCCTGTACCTTTTTCATAGAAAACTTCTTGTCCAACATGCCAGATTTTAAAACAGGATGTTGCTGATGAGGCCCAGGAAGTTAGGGACCCAGTACTAGCACTCTAAGGAGCAGAGAAGGCATTTACAGGATGATTATATGACCCAGGGCCTGAAGCTACTCTCGTTGCTTTACCCATTAAGTACATCTGGAGCAGGGCTTCTCTAGATTTGCAGGTCCTGCAAGTGAAGGACTTGCAAATAGGACATTTTCCAGGAACATTCCCCCAGACAAAATACATATTTTAAATGCCAAACATTACAGGGTATAGTGCCCTTGTTTGATGGGTAGTATGTTAATCCAGGGGACTTAAAAGAAACCATCCTGACACCAGAAAGAAATAGCTATTCTGGTTAAAAAACCAAAATGCCAATGTGCAACAACTAACTATCTCTATCTACACTCTGCACAGATTTGAAAAGAGCCAGGTATTTTGTTAGCACTGCTCACTGCCCATATTCATCTCAAAGCCAGGAGGCACGAGAGGAACTGAGTGGTAGCTGGCCTGCTCCACCCTTTTATGCCCTCGGTGCAGGATATAAGGACGCTCAAGGTGCATGAGATTCTGAACATGGGTGAGTGGGGTACATTGCACACCGTCAGCAAACTGCAAATGAATAACCACTCGAAGGGAAAAAAGTTACACAGGGATAGCAGTGGTTTATTCATTAAACTAGTAATACATTGGCTTTTACAAATTGTCCTGGAGCCAGTACAAAAAGCGCTTGATCAAAACACCAGTTCTGTATGGAGACCTTATCTCGCAAACTCTTATGTGAAGGACTTGAAAACAGCACATTTTCCAGGAAGAAAGATTAGAGGCTAAAGTCACTGCAGAGGCAGAGTTGAGGTTGTTTGAGGGCCTGAATTATACATTTCCAAACTTATAAATGTTGGGTTGCGATTTACGTTTAACTTAACTTTGAATTTCCCGTATTTTTAATACTTCTTTTTAATTACTACAAATTTATTGTAAGGCACTCTCATCCTTAACTCGAATTTACCCAAGTATTTAGCCTGCGATAGTTTAGAATCCAAGTAACTTTCCCCTGAATTTATGGCAGTTTAGGCTGAAAATGTTAAACTATATGACAGGGTCTCTTTAAGGTCACAACTGGCCACCCGGTGTCAATCTTGCTCTATATAATATTATTGGTAGAGACCTACGGTCCATTCTGGGCAATTTTACAGCTATAAGATTTTAAAAACCATAGATTTCATGATTTCAGCTATTTCAATCTGAAATGTCACAGTGTTGTAATTGTAGGGGTCCTGCTCCAAAAAGGTATTGTGTGTGTGTATTGGGAGGGGGATGTCACAATGTTATGGGGGGTTGCAGTGCTGCTACCCTTACCACTTGCTGCTGCTGGTGGCGGTGCCACCTTCAAGCTGGGAGGCTGGAGAGTGGCAGCTGCTAGCTGAAAGCCCAGCTCTGAAGGCAGAGCTAGTGTCAGCAGCAGCACAGAAAGATGGCGTAGTATGGTATTGTCACTCTTATTTCTGCGCTGCTGCAGGTGGGGCACTGCCTTCAGAACTGGGTGCCTGGCCAACAGGCACTGCTCTCCGGCTGCCCAGCTCTGAAGGCAGCACAGAAGGACCCTCAATTTGAGAAACCCTGGTCTCCCCCATGAAATCTGTATAGAATAGGGTAAAAGTACACAAAAGACCAGATTTCATGGTCCATTTGGAGAGAAGCCGTGGCCCCGCACCTGCTGGGGATAGAGAACTCCAGGGCTGTGGGTGCCGGTGCTCTCTGTCCCCGGCAGGCACGGGGCCGCGGCTTCTCTCCCCTGCTCAGGCACTAGGGGCACTAGGCGGCACACATCTATGCACCGCATTGGGGGCCAATGACTTAAACTGACCGGCTTGAAACCCCACTATATTGCGACCCCACATTTATCACGTTTGAATTTTTTAGACCCCAAACATCGCGTTATAACGGGGTTTCACTGTACTTACTGTATTAGTACTTTAAAGCAGCCTACACATTCTAATTAGACACTTGATAAGATGCAAATTAGAAAAAAATCTATTTAAAAACTGCTTATCAGGTTAAATATGTAGCAATATAAAACATTTTAAAAATCTATTATCAAATTAGGAAAATTCAAAGGTCTTTAAAAGTCTGCTTGGCACAATTTATATATTTTTTTCAGCTTGGATAGTGGCTGTAGATCAGTTTCACTTTGTTTTTTACTAGCTTCATTTTCTGATTCTTATGCATTGGCACAACACCGCAGTATTTAGGCCACAAATTTTGCAGAGGTTCTTTGTCAGGAGTTCTCAAACTAGGGGTTGCGACCCCTTAGGGGGTCCTGAGGCTATTATGTGGGGGAGTCTCAAGCTGTCAGCCTTCACCGCAAACCCTGCTTTGCCTCCAGCATTTATAATAGTGTTAAATATATTTAAAAGTGTTTTTAATTTAACCGCGGGGGGGGGGGGGGCTTGCTATGTGAAAGGGGTCACCAGTACCAAAGTTTGAGAATCACTGCTTTTTGTTTATAAGAACTACCTCCACTGGAATTTTCTAAAACATTATTGAAACATTTCTACTTGGTCTTAAGTTTTGAAAAAGCTGCTTCTGAAGAAAACCATTAGAAACCTATATTTTGGGCCAAATTTAACCCAATAGTGTTCATTTAACTTATTCAATGCATGTCTCCCTTTTTGGAAGGGGCCTTTAGTAAATATCATATAGGGTCTTTTTTTGTTCACATCACTAAAACACTGCGATCTAAAAATCAAAACTGCTTTTCTCATGATACACGTATGTGTGTTTGGGGAGGCTCAGAATCTATAGTTTCTCTTCCACAGACTTCAATGGAATTTTGCACATGAAGAACAGTAATCATCAATTTCAGATTATTAGCACGTGAAATAGATGATCTGATCATTCTTTTATGAGGACCTATTCCACTAGTACTCTATCTGCGAACAAACAGATGGCAGCCAATGGCAGTTGAGAATTTTTCTTTTTTTGGTCACTGATCCTTCTCCCTGCCTCATCCCCTTCCTCCCCTCCCAACACTAGTCACCCACCTGAGTGACATAACTTACACAGAGTTAAGCATCGGTGCGGACAGCACTGTGTCGGCAGGAGACATAGCTGCCACCGCTTGCGGGGCCCGGAGTAATTAAGCCAACGGGAGACCTCTATCCCATCGGCTTAGAGTGGCTACACTAGAGAGCTTAAGCTCACAAGACTGCTCAGTTGAAGAAGCTCCAGATGCTCATTCTACTATGGTTTTAGTTTAAGCAGGCAAGGATCGCCATGAAAAATGACATCTTGATAGAGCAGATTACTCTACAGAACCTTCCAAAGAATTAAATTCAAAAACACAATAAAACAACTCAGTTTCTTAGCTCAGTTAATTTTTTCCTACTGGAAAAACTTTATAAACCAAGAAAATAATTAATAAACATGTATATAGTGTTTTTTACCCAGAGATCTCAAAAAGTCTTACACGTTGAGTAGGTATTTTACCTCCATTTTATATACCAAATAGTCTTAAATGAAGTCCTTAAACACAGAGGGTTTTAATTATCTTTAAAAAAAAAGATGTTCTTATTTACAAAATAGATTTAAAGTCATAAAAGACGGTTACTCACCTTTGTAACTATTGTTCTTCGATATGTGTTGCTCATATCCATTCCAGTTAGGTGTCCGCGCGCCACATGCATGTTCATCGGAAGACTTTCTACCCTAGCAACACTCGGTGGGTCGGCTGGACGCCCCCTGGAGTGGCGCCGCCATGGCACCAGATATATACCCCAGCCGACTCAGCCACCCTTCAGTTCCTTCTTGCCGGTTACTCAGACAGTGGGGAAGGAGGGTGGGTTTGGAATGGATATGAGCAGCACATTTCGAAGAACAACAGTTACAAAGGTGAGTAACCATCTTTTCTTCTTCGAGTGATTGCTCATATCCATTCCAGTGAGGTGATTCCCAAGCCTTACCTAGGCGGAAGGGTCGGAGTGAGATGTGGCAGAGTGCAAAACCGTTGAGCCAAAGGCTGCATCATCTCTACACTGTTGGATCAGAGCATAGTGCGAAGCAAAGGTGTGGACCAAGGACCAGGTAGCTGCGCGACATATCTCCTGGATTGGTACATGGGCAAGGAAGGCGGCTGATGAAGCCTGAGCTCTGGTAGAATGTGCAGTGAAATGGCCCGAGGGAACATGAGCCAGGTCATAGCACGTGCGGATGCACGCCGTCACCCAAGAGGAGATCCTCTGGGAGAAGACAGGTAGGCCTTCATCCGGTCAGCCACAGCAATGAAGAGTTGGGGCGATTTCTGGAAGGGCTTCGTCCGATCGATATAAAAAGTGAGCGCCCTACGGACATCTAAGGAGTGTAACTGCTGTTCCCGCCGAGATGAGTGAGGCTTCGGGAAGAAGACCAGAAGGAAGATGTCCTGTTGGTATGGAAGGCCGACACTACCTTAGGGAGGAACACCGGATGCGATCGCAACTGTACCTTGTCCTTGTGAAAGACAGTATACGGTGGGTCCACCGTTAGCACTTGAAGCTCGGAGACTCGTCTGGCCAATGTAATGACTACTAAGAAAACTGTCTTCCAGGACAGGTATAGCAGCGGGCAAGGTGCCAACGGCTCGAATGGTGGAAGCATAAGCCTGCTTAGGACTAGATTGATGTCCCAGGTAGGGGCAGGGTGGCGTCCTTGGGGGTAGAGGTGCTTCAGGCCCTTGAGAAACCTAGTACTAAAGGATGGGAAAACACGGAGTGTCTACTCTCCCCTGGATGGAACGTGGAGATGTCCGCCAAGTGCACCCTCAGAGACGATATGGCCAGGCCCTGCTGCTTAAGGGACCAGAGGTAGTCAAAGATAGTGGGGATCGAGACCTGAGAGGGAGTAGTATTCTGCGTTTCACACCAGCAGGAGAAACATTTCTACTTGGCCAGATATGTTGACAGAATGGAAGGCTTTCTGCTACTCAGGAATATATGTTGTACCGGAGAGGAGCAGCGTAACTCCGACCTGTTTAGCCACGCAGGAGCCAGGCCGTGAGGTGGAGGGCGTGCAGGTCCAGGTGGCGAAGATTGCCGTGGTCCTGCGCTATGAGGTCCGGGTGGAGAGGCAGGGTAATTGGGCTGGCTAAGGACAGGTTGAGCAGTGTGGTGTACCAGTGCTGTCTGGGCCACACTGGCACGATCATGATTAGGTGCGCTTGCTCTGTCCCTGCTGAGTTTTATCAGGACCTTGTGAACCAGTGGGAACGGAGGGAAGGCATAGAGCAGCCAGTGCTTCCACGACATGAGGAATGCGTCCGAGATTGATCCCAGTGAAAGACCCTGGAAGGAGCAGAACGCTTGGCATTTCCTGTTCGTGCGAGAGGCGAACAGGTCTATGTGAGGAAAGCCTCACTTCTGGAAGACCGAATGAATAACATCTGTTCTTATCGACCATTCGTGGCAGAGGAAGGATCTGCTCAGCTGATCCGCTAGAGTGTTCTGAACCCCCGGGAGAAAGAACGCTACCAGGTCTATCGAGTGAGCTATGCAGAAGTCCCAGAGTCGGATGGTCTCCTGACAGAGGGGGTAGGATCGAGTCCCTCCCTGTTTGTTGATATAATACATGGCCGTTGTGTTGACTGTAAACACTGAGACACAACAGCCGTGTAGATGCTGCTGGAATGTCTGGCACGCCAGGCGGACCGCTCTCAGCTCTCGGACATTTATGTGAAGCATCAGCTTCTGTGGTGACCAAAAGCCCTGGGTACGAAGGTGTCCGAGGTGAGCCCCCCATCCGAGAGATGACGCGTCCATCGTCAGGGACAGTGAGGGTTGTGGCGGATGGAACGGTAACCCTGCACATATCAGGGAGGGTGTTAGCCACCAGTCGAGGGAGCGTAGGATGCTCGGGGGAATGGTGACTATTGTGTCTATCGGGTTCTTACCTGGACAGTAGACCGAGTTGAGCCACATTTGGAGGGGTTGGAGGCTGAGCCTGGCATATTTGGTCACATAAGTACAGGCAGCCATGTGACCTAGGAGACCGAGACAGGTGCGAGCCAAGGTCGTCGGGAAGTTCTGCAGACCTCAAATGATCATTGCCATTGCCTGGAATCACGGCTGGGGTAGGTAGGCCTTGGCTAGATTGGAGTCCAGGGTAGCTCCTACGAAGTTTAGCCTTTGTGTGGGGACCAGTGTAGATATCTCCACATTGAGCATCAGGCCTAAGCATGTGAATAGGTCCCTGACAATGTCTATCTGCTGTCTGACCTGTGTCTCGGAGCTCCCTCTGATGAGCCAGTCGTCCAGATACGGGAATACATGTATCTGACGTCAGCGGAGGTGGGGGCGACTACGGCCATGCACTTTGTAAACACCCTTGGGGCCGTGGAGAGGCCAAAGGGGAGGACCGTGAACTGGAAGTGCTGGTGGTTGGCTACAAAGAGAAGGTACCTCCTGTGTGGAGGAAAAATGGCGATGTGAAAGTACTCGTCCTTCATATCGAGGGCAGCATACCAGTCTCCAGGATCCAAGGACGGGATAATGGTCCCTAGGGAGACTATGTGGAATTTCAACTTTATCATGAACTTGTTGAGGCCTCGCAGGTCTAGGATGGACCTGAGGCCTCCTTTTGACTTGGGGATCAGAAAGTACCGGGAGTAAAACCCTTTGCCCTTCTTGTTTTGCGGCACCGCCTCTGTTGCTCCTATTGCGAGGAGTGTCTGCACCTCTTGTAGGAGGAACTGCTCGTGAGAGGGGTCCCTGAAGAGGGACTGGGTGGGAGGGTGGGAAGGCGGGGATGAAACAAATTGGAGGTGGTATCCTTGTTTCACAGTGTGTAGGACCCATAGGTCTGAGGTCAATTGGGACCATGCCAGGAGGAAGTAGGAGAGGCAGTTGGAGAAGGGAGGAAAAGGATCCTGTCCTGAAACTGGTACGCTGTCCTCGGGCATACCTTCAAAAGGCAGACTTAGGCCCCGCTGGTGGTTTTGAGGAGCCGTGGTTTTGGGCCCCTTGGGGTCTGGACTAGCGTCTACGGCCACCTCGCCCGCACCGTCTGCTGAAGTCTTGCCTGTGTCTGGGCACAAAGTATGGGCGGTGCGTCTGGGGACGGAAAGGTCTGCGTTGGGTCACAGGTGTATGCACGCCCAAGGAGGGCATGATGACCCTGTTGTCTTTCAAGCTTTGTAGCCTGGGGTCAGTCTTCTCCGAGAACAGACCCTTACCGTCGAAGGGTAAATCCTGGATGGTATATTGCAATTCAGGCGGTACGTTGGACACCTGTAGCCATGAGATGCATCTCATGGTGATACCAGAGGCCAGATTTCTGGCTGCCAAGTCGGCCGCATCTAGACAAGCCTGGAGGGAGGTTCTGGCCACCTTTTTCCCCTCCTCTAGGAATGCAGCGAATTCCTGTTGGGAGTCCGAGGGGAGTAGCTCTGTATATCTACCCACCTCTGCCCAGGTGTTGTAGCTATAATGGGCTCAGTAGAACCTGCTGATTTGCCACCCGGAGCTCTAGGGTGCCTGCTGAATACACTTTGCAGCCGAGTAGGTCCATTCGCCTAGCCTCCTTTGACTTTGGGGCTGGCGCCTGTTGGCCATGGCGCTCCTTCTCAACCGATTGGACAACCAGTGAGGAGGGAGGAGGGTGGACATATAGATACTCATACCCCCGAGAGGGTACCATGTATTTGCGCTCGACCCCCTTCGCCGTAGGGGGGATGGAGGCTCGGGACTACCATAAGGTGTCTGCATTAGCCTGGATGGTCCTGATAAAGGCAAAGCCACTCTAGTAGGGGCATCTGCCGACAGGATGCTCACTACAGGGTCCTCGACCTCCAGGACCTCCTCCACCTGGAGGTTCATGTTGAGCGCCACTCTCCTGAGGAGGTCCTGATGGGCTCTTAGGTCTATTGGAGGCGGCCCCAAGGAGGAAGTCCCTGCCACTGCCTCATCTGGAGAGGAAGAAGATGAAAACCGGGGACAAGCGGGTCCTGTATGGCCTCTTGCTCCTGCGCCGGTTCCTGCTCCAGTGGCACCGGGGAACCCGGTGGATGGACTAGTGGCTCCTCTGTCCTGGGTGGAGGACGACGACTAACTGTGACCTCTGGTGCTCGGTGCTCTGATGAAGTGGAGCGGGCCAGAACTAGCAGAGCACCTTGGGCCTGGTGGTACACCCAAGGTGTCCAAAAGGACCACTGGTGAGGTCCTGGGTCCTGAGACCGGGCTTCTTGAAACACTCCAGTGGGCACATCGGAATCACGGTCTTGGCCATAGTAGCTGTCCGCGTGGGAGGACACCGACGTATGCCTGGATGGCCATGGAGGAGCGGAGAAGCCTTATGCAGATGTTCCATCAGACCTGGCTCCCCTCGGTATCAGGGACCGGTGCCGGGATGCATATTGGTACCGAGATCGAGAGCGGGACCTGCGACCAGATCGGTGCCAGGAGATCAGCCGAGATCTCAAATCCCGGCGTCGTGAATGGCTTTGGGAGGCACGGTGCCTGGAGCGGTGCCGAGAACTGGAGTGGTGCCACGGGTAATGAGCTGGTGAACAAGAGTCCAACCGGTGCTGTGATTCTGACCGGTGCCGTGTAGTAGAACTGTGCCAGGACTGCGAACGGCGTCGAGAGCGGGAGCGCCATCTGGACCTGGAGCGTCTGTGGGAACGCGATCGTAAGCGGTGCCTGTCAACTGCACCGACAGAGGGTGGTCTAATCAAGGTTGGCTTGCCTATGGATTGGATTACACTCACTGGCGGTGCTGGGGGCAGAGGCAGTGCCGAGTCCATCAGAGCGATCAGGTCCCTCGCCGCTGAGAATGCCTCTGGCGTGGACGGCATCGTGAGCTCTACCGTGGCACGCGCCAGGGAGCTAACAGGTGCCGGACTCGACGGCCTTTGTGGGACCGGAATTGACGGTTTCAATTTAGTCAGTGCCACAGCGGGTGTCGGCGCCGGGCGATCCGACTTAGGCGTTCATTCTGGCTGCGGTGCGGTCGGTGCCAAAGCAGCAGGAGTCTTGGCCTTCCTCAACCTCGGGGAGAGGGAGCGTCGTTGAGCTGGCTTCGGTGCCTGCGACGTCCGGTGCCGTGAGTCCTTAGGCGTACCAGTGCGGTCCGGTGCCACGGAGGCGCTTCTGCTCACCGACTGACCAGCGCTCGGTGCCGAAAGTGGAGGGGTGAGGGCCGCCTCCATGAGGAGCTGTTTAAGCCTGATGTCCCTCTCCTTTTTTGTTCTCAGCTTGAAAGCCTTGCAAATGGGGCACTTAGCTGTCAAGTGCGATTCCCCAAGGCACTTCAGACAGGAGTCGTGCGGATCTCCTGTCGGCATCGGCTTGTGGCAGGTCGAAAAAAGAAAAAAGTATAACTATATATATATATATAAAGGATTATAACTATATACATGATAATGAACGAGAACTACGAGAAGCTAGGGAAGTGGAAGTCAGCTAAGCCGCGCTCCACTGTTCCAACGACCGACACGGGCAGTAAGAAGGAACTGAAGGGTGGCTGGGTCGGCTGGGGTATATATCCGGTGCCATAGCGGCGCCACTCCAGGCGGTGCCCAGCCGACCCACTAAGTGTTGCTAGGGTAAAAAGTCTTCCGACAAACGTGCACGCAGCACGCACACACCTAACTGGAATGGATATGAGCAATCACTCGAAGAAGAACTACACTTGCAAGATACCTTGGTTCTGTGTTTTTAACTGTTCGATGACAGAAGAATTACTACAATTTTCAGGGAACTTATTGTTGAAATCTGTCTTCTTTGATCTTAAGCCACTGTGACTAGGAATTGCCTCTTGTCCCCATGGAAAATGGGATGAAGTATATATCTAAGCTGGCCAGCATCTCAATGACAAGAAGTTTGACCTGTGGTTCCTTATATTTAGTATATCAAGTTTTTTGTTTTGTTTTTTAAGAGAGGCATCCTATCAATTAACATTGAGGTACCTTCCCTGCACATTCCTCACAATCAGATCAGTTTTCTAAAGCTAGCTGTTGACATGCATAATATTCATTTTTGTATTTCGTTCTAGACTTACTGTACATTAGAACTGATCCTCATTTGTGTTCTGTGGACAAATATAGCTACATTTTAGACTGTGGGCTCTAGTCATCTCCAAAGGTGTGGTGATCCCATTAGCAAGAATTCTACATGTAAATCGTTCCACACACAAGAGAGAGAGACTCATTTATTTGCACTTACTTTTACAAAATCCCTGGACTCAGAAAACATGCTTTGGCTCTAATATCACATATTTTTCTTCCCTAAACCTCTGACTGCCAGAGGCCGGGACTGGATGACAGGGGAGGGATCACTCAATAAATAAATTGCCTTGTTCTGTTCATTCCCTCTTAAGCATCTGGCACCATCCAGAAGCCAGGATAATGGACTAGATAGACCATTGGCCCTGCTGTCTCAGACCACTCTTATGTTCTAAAAATACAAGAAAGCTGCTATTGGTACTTACTGAACTTGGTTTTCCAATACGTCTAACATTAGAATGGGGTTTTTGACTAAAGCACTAAGGGCCCCAATACTGCTCCCCAAGATTAACAAGAATGTAATCCCTGACATCAGTGGGAACATGTAGTGGAGCAGCTTCCTCACTCAGGTAAAGCAGGGCTTAAAAACAGCCAAGCTAAGCTGACTGGGGAAGCAGCCACAGCTGGCCCCGATAAGACGGCTGTGAACCAGCACCTGAAGGAGTCTCTCTTCAACCCTGGAGGGAGAAGGGTGAGCTATCTGCAAGCAAGGTACCCGAAGCTGAGCAGAGCTGAGGGAAAGGGCAAGGGGAGCTGGAGAGCTCTAGCTTGGCAACTCCCCAGGCTGCAGGTCTTGATGGAGGCCTATTGAGGTACTAGTGCTGCAGAGGGGCAGCCCAGGAATAGGCAGAGGCAGCTGGCCCTAGCCCCTTGCCAACAATGAGTGGTCATTACAGACTGCAGTCTGCCTTAGTGAGCGGGGCCAAGATGATGACTGGCAGTAGCCACTGAGGCAAGGTGGTTTTAGAGGGTTGGGGGCTCCCCTGGGAGGGGAGACCCAGAGAGAGTGGGGGTATTGCTGGGGCAGAACCCCGAGGAAAAGGGCACCGAGGTCTGGGAGGGACACAGGGCCTGAGGCTGGCAAGACATCTGCCGGTTGAGAGTGCTCCAAAGGCTGGGAAGAGCTAATTCCCAAGACGAACAGCAAGAGGTGCCACGGCGGTGAGTCTTCGCCTCGCTACAGAGCGCTATCAGTCTTTAAAAGTGCTACAAAGGAAGCACCAACTGAAAAACAGTAATGGGAATATTCCTGGATATTTACACTGAGTTTATTGTGTCAATAAACTTCTAAATTTACTAGAAAGTGATTGTACATGTATTTGATTAATTTTGTTTCTAGGTTTTCAGTACACATTTCCTAAAAAGAGGATTTAAGCATGTTGAAGTAGTATAAATATTCTTAAGGTGGTAAAACAAATGTGCCCAACTTGAGTAGGTTAGGGGTTTTTGTTTGTTTTGTTTTTAAAATAGAAAACATAAGTGGTCATTTTCAGATTTTAAATGCAAAAAAAATATATATTCCGCATAAATTCTATCCCTCTTTATAACTGTAAGTATTGAGAAATTATCAGACGTGTGATTATTTACGTGAAAACAATATGTTTAAAAAGTCCTTTTTGTGTATTCTAATTAGTACTAACTTTTCAAAATGCTGTCAGGAAATTAACCATACCCATTGCTTACTCTTCTTAAATCTACACTTTAATCTCAATGGTATGAACAATGAGCAAATTTAATTTAACCACTTTCCCTGAAAAATTCTATGGCTAATTTTGAAGAACTGCACCTTTCTCCATTTCACACATTAAATGAGATTCTAATGCTGAGATACTCTAGCCCCATACTTTAATCTGGATATTGCTCAGCTTTTTTCTTTCTTCAACTTCTTTATTGTATTTTTCTTGGAGTTCTTCAAACTTAAAATCTACAAATTGACAGTGAATATTTACTAATAATCTGGCTCATTTCATACATAATCTTCCCATTCCATTTCTTAGGCCTAATATTAGACAAGGGTGATAAAAGCAACAGCCCTCATAAATCTCTACTGATATATTAAGACGATAACTCAACGGGAGTTCTTCTAAAACCGAACAGTTCAGGAACTGAAAACTGAGATCTGGAACTCAGTGCCACAATGAAATTGCAACCACTAGACCAGGGGTACCAGGGGTACAATACCAGGGGTACAAATGTATATTGTAATATCACCTGAATGAAGAATTTTTTCCCATCGCTCCCCTGGCATTAACATTCATTTGTAGCATGATTAAAAAAATCAAGCATAACTTTCAAAGGAGCTTCAAAAGAAAAATCAGTGGGAGTTGGATACCTAACTTCTTGCTAATGGGACTCACCACACATTTGAAAATCTCAGCCTAAAGTCACATCTTGCTTCTCTCCTCTTTAATTCCTTCATAACTGTAGCAGCCACTTTCTCAAGGAACACTATAATCAGAATGCTCTGCCTCTTTCAAAAGCATCTGAAATCTCAGCTTTCAAATGAGAACAAGGACGGGGGATCTCCAACTCCAGTTAGTCAAGTAGCCAAATGCAAGTTTTTGGCAGTACCTTCTTTTGGTGTCCATGAAATCTGTGTGTTTTGTTTTGTATTGTAGAGTCTGAATTTCACAACCCTAAACTCAAGCAAATTGTGTGATGGTACATTGCCACTGGTAAGCATTTTGAACTCTGAGCGCTTACTACTAAATCCCTCAAGCCCCCAATTCGCCAGCCAGCAAAACTGAATTTCAGTTATTTTGAATGAAAACGTCACCTGAATATTTTGTTATAGAAGATAATCAGGATGTACGTATGCTATGTCCATATTAGTATCTGCATTTGTACCCTCCCCTGAATCAAGGCAAACCATAGTCTTGGACTCACAAAGCATGCTCACTTAAATTCCTACATATTCACTAATGGGAATTAATTTTCAAATATTGGAAAATTATAGACATTAACAGATTATAAGCCAAACACATGGTCACCTGTTTTCTTCATTCACCTTTTGTTTTCTTTTATGCTTTCTGGAGTGATCCGTACTTTCAAAGGAATTCACATTTTATTCAATTGCATACTAGAGGGGGAGTGGGGGAGTGACCATTGTGATTTTGATTCGGTGTTAAAAGAGCAGTAAAGTTCTTCTGTGGTGTACTACTGAGTGATAAGTCTCCTGTAATCAATGTTTGCTGACTTCTCTCAAGTTCAGATTTGTACCTGTTTAAAAGAGAATTAGAAGTACAAGGAATTAGTTACAGAAAAAAATAAGGCCCAATCCTACATTTTTAAGAGGCCCCAAGTGCACATTGAATGGCAATTTTGGTTGCTCAAGGAATATAAAATTAGGCATAATAAAGATATAGCACTAAAAATGTGATTCTAGATGACAGCACGACACCTTCAAATAAATATTGGAATCTGTACTTTCACTTCTAGGGATATTGGGTTGTTATTTCAATTCTTTCTTCTATGAAAGAAACAATTATATTATATTTTATATATACACTCAAGGTTTAATATTTCAGAAGACTCATAAGTAAAAGAATTATACACAAAAAGGACACAGAGATGAAAAGCAATTACAACGATTATCCCCTCTTAAAATCAGTCACAGCTCTGATATGGCTCCCTCTGCTGGACATTTACAAGACTGCTGTGTTTGGGTCTCAATATGCTTGATTTGTGCTCTTAAGCTTCCCTTGGCCTGAAAAGGTTGCAGCAACTGCCGTTTCCCTTGGCTTCTCTTCCAGGGCACAGGCTCCTAGTTTCACTTCCCAGAAACAGGACCACACAACCTGGCTCTCTTAAGCCACCAGGCCAGCATTGACCCCTCAGACTTAAACATACCCTTTTTCCAGAGCTTCAACATTTTCCAGAGCAAAGAATCCTGTGGCACCTTATAGACTAACAGACGTTTTGGAGCATGAGCTTTCGTGGGTGAATACCCACTTCGTCAGATGCAAGTAGTGGAAATTTCCAGGGGCAGGTATATATATGCAAGCAAGAAGCAAGCTAGAGATAACGAGGTTTGTTAATCAGGGAGGATGAGGCCCTCTTCTAGCAGTTGAGCTGTGAAAACCAAGGGAGGAGAAACAGGTTTTGTAATTGGCAAGCCATTCACAGTCTTCGTCTAATCCTGAGCTGATGGTGTCAAATTTGCAGATGAACTGAAGCTCAGCAGTTTCTCTTTGAAGTCTGGTCCTGAAGTTTTTTTGCTGCAGTATGGCCACCTTAAGATCTGCTATTGTGTGGCAGGGAGGTTGAAGTGCTCTCCTACAGGTTTTTGTACATTGCCATTGCTAATATCTGATTTGTGTCCATTTATCCTTTTCCGTAAAAAAGCAGAAGACTTTGTTGGACTAGAGAACATTAAATGTGGACATACACCAAGCTGTGGTATAAAGAAAAATGAAAGTTGTCTTGGCAAAATTTAAGTGTAAGCAAGGGCCTTACATAAAAGGCCTTATCTTGACAGGCACAAAGTAACGGGTTTGAAACGCAACTTTTTTGCCCAACAAAGAAAGAGCCAAATATTCAAATGTGCTGAGTACCTATGAATTGCACTGAGCTTAGTGGGAGTTTCAGGTGCACATCACATCAGATTATCAAACCACTTTATTCAGAAGCCTAACCATTGTAGGGACAGGATTGTATATAGCACTAGAAGAATTAATGTATGATTCGCTTTCATCCTGCTAGCCATCCTCTTTGAATAGTAGAAAGAAATGACCTTCTGGGACCATGAGATTCTGATTTCCCTATGCATTACAAATGGGGCCCTCTTTACTCTTTGTTTTCAGATTTAGTTAGTAAGAGACAGGATTCTGTATTGTGTCTATCTTAAGTAGATTAGAGGAACCTTGAAGGCCTGGGTCTCAGTGTAAATTGTCTTGGTTATTGATGTAAAACTTAGCAAGGTTTAATTTGCAATGCCTTTTTGCTGGATATAAAATACTACTGTTTGTATTCTCAATCTGTTTGTGTGAGTAAGGAATGTACGCATCAGGATAAGGTGTGAAGGCCATTGTTAACCAGATGGTCAAGAAAGGAGGAGCGAAGACACTTATCAAGATTTGTTGACTCCAAAGAACCATCAACGCGTAACCATGATTGAGGAAGGGCAAACTGACAACCCTGAGGTGAAGGCTGGCACCCCTAAGGGCAACTGATTAAATCGGAACCAGCACAGGATGCCCCTCTCGGAGGTGTATTGGAATGGTTACATCAAAAGATACTTCTTAATTGGTGTAACCCAGTCACAAACTGACACAGCAAAATCCATAGACTTCAACAAAGAAAAAGGACTCTGAGAACAGGGTGCTTGGCCATGAGACTTCGAGGGTTTGTCTTGCCACACTCCCGGAGCATCAGATCATGACCGACAAAGCCCTGCTGCCCTCTGCGACCAATCTGGCTGGCCACTAGATTGATCCAGATGCTGGACTGGTAACTATAAACATCAACTGGCAGGACTGTGTGCATGGTGTGTGTGTGTGTGTAAGAGAGAGAGATTGAAAAGCATATGCTAACTGTAGTATTCTCAATAAATGCGGCACGCTGCCTTCTTCCTTATAAAGATGTCTTGTGCTTCTTATAAGTATAAGAACATGGGACTCAGGAACCTTGTTTTAGGCACCCGGGTCTGAAAATTTTGGCCACAAACTCAAATGTCTATTTAAATATGGAGTACGGTTAAAGTAAGATCAAGTGGACAAAGACAGCAATTCTAGAGTCATTTACATGTCTAAGCAAAATAATACTTATATGGGATAACAGCCACACTTAAGTTAAAGCAGAACAGTATGGTCTCACCTTTTAAGTTTCCGTTCTAGTCTTTCAATTTATTTCTTGCTTGAAGTTAGTTGTCCTGCTTGATAATTAACTTGTGATTCTTTTACTTGAAGATCATGTAAAATTTTCTGCTTCGTTTTCTCAAGATTATCACACAATTCCACCAAGCTCTGGTTTTCTCTTTTTAGTGTTGCTCCTTCCTTTTTATCATTTTCAACCTAATTTGATTTTATTGGTTATGAAAAGCAGCTATGCAGACCAGTAAAGTGCTTACAGCCCTTGCACATCATCAGAAGAGCTAAACTTAAAAGCCATTTGACTCTGATCATCATCTTGCTCCTCTCCTTTCAAATCTGTCAGTGTTAGCAACCAGTATTTCCTGAATGACTAGTGATGAATGACTAGTGATGAATGACTAGTAATGACTATGCTCAAGTTGTGTTTCCTCAAGATAGCAGCTGGAACAGCCATGTCTGATTTGAAGGAGGGATGCAAGATAGGAATCAGATTAATGCAATTTCAAGATCCTCTCTCTCATGATCTGTGTTGCGTTATGTAGCATTGGACTCTGCAAGGTATACAGCATACATTCCTATCCCTGACAGTTTATGAGATATTGGACTTAGAATGGTGCCAGAAAAATACTGCCAGAGCAAGAGGCCAGTGACAGTTTAAGACTGAATACACAGCAAGGCCTGGATAGTGGGCTAGTGTAATTTTCCTTCACTACTTTACACAGGTGTCAATCACTGCTCACAGAGTGAGTATTAGCACTGAAAAACTGTTAGTGAGTAGTCTACATTTTACTGGCATGTCAATTGTTTGAAGGCAGCAATGATGTTATGCAGATATTAATCTTATCAGCTATAAACCTAGGTGTTATGGCTTTTTTGTGACTAAAGTCCTGATTCTGCACGAGCCTGTTGTTGGGTAAAAAAAAAAGTTGAGCTAATCCTTCACAAAGTACCAATGAGTATCTGATATGAGAAACTGGGCGCAAATTATCAACATGACAATTTCGGTATGTTTATAAAAATTATATTTTATGTGAAGTGACGAGTGTTCACAGATATCCATTTGTAGAAATAATTTGTTTTACAAAGCACCCTGTACAATCAATTTATCAAAACAATTTACATAAAGATATTTTTTAAATGTTTTGCTTTTTCCACTGTGCCTCATAAGTTTAACGTTTGCACAGCATTCTAGACGCATAGTATAGGTGACTGTTTGCTATTACCGTAGCACCTAGGAGCCCTCGTCATGGACCTGCACCCCACTGTGTTAGGCGCTGTAGAAATAGAGTAAAAAGACGATTGCCTACCCCAAAGAGCTTACAGAAGAAGGAGAGTGATTAAAAAAAAGAAAAAGGTAGAGGGTTTATTTGTTTTTTCACCACAATGGATGACTTAGTATGGGCATTGATACAAGATACAGCAGCCCAGCAGGAGGCTACCCGTGTCCAAGCAGCTGCCCAACAGGAGGCAGTGCGGCTGCAGCAAGAGACTAATCGCCTGCTGATGGACCAGACTTCTCAAGACTGAGCTATCTTGTGAGAACTGGTGAACCAGGTAAAGACCCTTACAGAGCTGAACCGCGGCCATGATAGGACGCAGATCGTACGGGCCAGCCATTGGCTGCAAAAAATGATCCGGGAGGATGATGTAGAGGCATACCTTCTGGCCTTTGAGAGGACAGCCCTATGGGAGGCCTGGCCTCGAGATCAGTGGTCTGACATCCTTGCCCCATTCCTGTGTGGGGAGGCCCAGAAGGCTTACTATGATCTGCCTGAAGAGGCTGCAGCTGACTACCCCCAGCTGAAAGCAGAGATCCTGACCAGATCTGGGGTAACGACTGCAGTGCGGGCCCAGCGGTATCACGAGTGGAGGTACCAGGCAAATAAAACCCCGCGGTCCCAATTGTATGACCTCATCCATCTCGCACAAAAGTGGTTGCGAATGGAGTCCCGGAGTCCAGAAGAGATATTAGAGGTTTTGGTCATTGAGGGATACATGAGGGGACTACCGCCAGACCTTCGTGCCTGGGTAAGCCAGAACGAACCCTCCACCTATGATGAGGTTGTTGCACTGGTAGAAAGGCGAAGGACAGCGAGGGAGCTGACCCGACCAGTTAAGGAAGAGGCTCCCCGGGTTAAACTAGCAGCACTAAGCCCTAGAGCTCAAGGGACGGGGCCACTAGGAGAGCCCAGGTGGAAAAAGAGAGGGGCTGAAGGCTCACCAGAAGCCACAAAGAGTCAGAGCACTGAGAGAGAAGAGGATCATGCTAGATTGCCCAAACCAAGAGACCGGGGAATGCCTAGGGCTCGATACAGATGTTATAACTGCAGGGAGTGGGGACATATAGCTGCACAGTGTCCCAATGCTGAGGAGCTGATGCAGTGTAACCTGGGGAACTGGGCAGATGCTCCCTAATCCACCTTGTGGGGGTCTCACTAACCCCACATATGTACACCAGACCAGTAAAGCTACATGGGGTCAAGACCATGGCACTGATTGATTCGGGGAGTGCTATCATGCTTGTCTCAGGGAAGCTTGTGAAGTGTAGTCAGCTGCTGCGGGCTAAGCGTATGGGGATAACATGCGTCCATGGGGCAGTTGGTTATTACCCTACCATCCCAGTAAAACTAGAAGTTCAGGGGAACACTACTGAGGTAGCAGCAGGTGTAGTCCCTAAACTCCCATACCTGGTGCTCATAGCGAGGGACTTCCCAGGGTTTGGAAACTTACTCTCAGTAGGAGAATTGGAGGAAAAGGGGAACCCTGAAGTTAGTGAGGCCTCCACAGTAGATTGTCAACCCACAGTTTTCTCTGAAATATCCCCAGATTTATTTTCCATTCCCAGACAGGGCAGAAAGTCAAAAAGGGAAAGGAGGGCAGCTAAGGCCTTGGGAACCCGAATACTGACTCAAAGCCAGAGGGTCGCTCTCATAGGTAGGAGGTCCCGAAAAGCTGAAAAGGAGGCCACCCAGGAGGGAGAAGCACCCGAGTCTGACCCCCACCCTAAAGCTTCTGAGCCAGTAGAGGCAACAGAGACTAGGCCCCTAGATGTCGGGCAGATTAGCCCCAGGAGAGGAAATTTTGGGCAGGACCAGGCCGAAGACCCAAGGTATGACAACATTAGGAAGGAGGTGACTGAAATAGATGGGGTCCCCGTGGAAGGGAAAATCCAGGGACCAGGACCTTACTTCATAATGAAGAAGCATCTCTTATACCGGGTTGCACCAGTATAGGGGCAGAAGATACAGCAGATCCTAGTATCTTAAAAACACCAGAACGCAATGGTGTCCCTATCTTCTTTTTCTGGAAGCTGGGAATGGGCAAGGGATGGATCACTTGATGATTACCTGTTCTATTCATTCCCTCTGAAGCACCTGGCATTGGCCACTGTCGGAAGACAAGATATTGGGCTAGATGGACCTTTGGTCTGACCCAGTATGGCCATTCTTATGTTAAGATGTTCTCATCACAGGGTCTTCAGCTCTGCTGGTTTCAAGCAAAGTTTCTCTGGAAATATCATTAGCTACTACTACAGGTGAAACGTCAGTACTACTGCACAAATCGTTTTCCTGACTTAAACCATGACACGACAGATTCATGCTTGCTGCACTGAGAGGATGACCAGAGGCCTGGAGAAGCTACCTTGCAAGAAGAGACTTAAGGAGCTTGGCTTGTGTAACCTAACCAAATGAAGGCCGAGGGGAGATCCAGTTGCTCTCTATTAGTAAATCAGAGGGATAAACATCCGGGAGGGAGAGCAGTTATTTAAGTTAGGGACAATATTGGCACTAGAACAAATGAGTATAAACTGGCCATCAATAAGTTTAGGCTTGAAATTAGATGAAGGTTTATAACCATCAAAGTAGAGCCCTGCAGGGGGACTGGGATCCCATAGGACTCACTGCCATAATAACGGGAGTGGGTCAAATGTTTTGTTATGGATGGGAGTGGATGGGCAAAAAAATCAGACTGTGGAATTTTGTGGGAAAACATTAAATCTCTCATCAGTTGGTCATAAATAGAATTTCAGCAGTTTAAAGCAAGTTTTTCTTTTTTATTAAATAAAGGTTTTAATACTAAAATTTAAGCCAGAGATTGAACGAGATTAATGGCTATTATAAGAGGTGTTAAAGTATTTTTTTACATGGTTAAAAAGCAAGATTTGTTTTATTCTTTTAGTGGTAAAAATTGTGTCTGAATTCCATTTATATATATATAAAACATATTAACCAAGTGTGGTGGGGTTTTTTTGTTTGTTTGTTTTTTGTGTTTTTTTTAATAGCCCGGGGGAATCTGTCTTTCTTGTGGGATTTGCAGACTCTTGTGTTTTTTTGCGGATGGGAGTGGGATAAATATAAAAGAAACAATGCAAGAGCAGGTGGAAGTAGATATTGCAGGGCAGGATGGGAGTGGGATTAAACAAATAGTCCCCCATAGGGCTTTACATCAGACAAGTGAAGTTTTGGAACATCTTTCCAAGGAGCATAGTGGGGGACAAAAATCCTAACTTGTTTTGAGACTGAGCTTGCTGAATTCATGGAGGAGATGGTATGATGTGAGTGCCTACAATGGCATATGGCCCACCTGCAACTACTGTTAACAAATATCTCCAACAGCACTAGATGTGGAGGGCTACGAGTTACTAGAGAGAATTCTTTTCCAGGTGTCTAGCTAAGGGGTGGGCAAACTTTTTGGCCCAAGGGCCACATTGGAGTTCAAAATTGTATGGAGGGCTGGGTACGGAAGGCTATGCCTCCCCAGATAGCATGGCCCCTGCCCCTATCTACCCCTCCCACTTCCTGCCCCCTGACTACCCCCCCCATAATCCCTGACCCATCTAAACCCCCTGCTCCTTTTCCCCTGACCGCCCCCTCTAGTGACCCCCTACACTAAATGCCCCCCCCGCTCCCTGTCCCCTGACCCCTATCCACACCCCTGTCCTCTGACAGGTCCCCCGGGACTCCCACTCCCTATCCAAGCGCTACCTGTCCCCTGACCACCCCGACCCGTATCCACACACCCGCGGCGTGACTGGCTGCGGCGAATGAGGGGGTGGGAGGCAGTCAGGGAACAGGGAGCACTGGATGGAGTGGATACTCAGGGGGAGGGGTGTCAGGGGAGGAGAAGTGGGGGAAGTGGCGGAGCTCGCCTTCCCAGCCAAGAGCTCAGGTGGGTAGGAGAGGACGGTCTTGTGGGCCGGATGTGACTGCAGGCCATAGTTTGCCCACCCGTGGTAGAGATCAACTTCCCTGAGCCACCCGCTGCTGCCCTTACTTCAGCTGCATGTGTAAGCATGGCCCATAGTGGGCTGCCTATGCTCACAGGGAGCATGCTGTGCTGGGCCAGCCTGCACAGAGCACTGGCCAGTAGGAGAAGATTTGCGGCGGGCACTCTATAGCAAGTGCCAGCAGGTCATTGTTTCTCAAGCCCCCTCATGTACACTCCCCCTTGAAAAACTGTTTGTTTGTGTGCAGATCTCTTTCTTCAGCATCTTTTAACTCCTGCTGCACTGTTTTTTCTTGTGAGTGTTATTAACTGTTATAAGAAAACTTCTTTCTTTGAAGCAAATGGCGAGCAATTTGACCTGCTGATAGGATGTTATCTCTTTTTCTGGTGCCACTTTGGATGACTTGGGATCCATATCTAGTTGGCAGCCGGTATCAAGCGGAGTGCCCCAAGTAGCGGTCCTGGGCCCGGTTTTGTTCAATAGCTTCATTAATGATCTGGAGGATGGCGTGGATTGCACTGTCAGCAAGATTGCAGATGATACTAAACTAGGAGGGGTGGTAGATACGCTGGAGGGCAGGGATACGATACAGAGGGACCTAGACAAATTACAGGATTGAGCCAAAAGAAACCCAGTGAGGTTCAGCAAGGACAAGTGCAGAGTCCTGCACTTAGGATGGAAGAATCCCATGCACTGCTACAGACTAGGGACCGAACAGCTAGGCAGCAGTTCTGCAGAAAAGGACCTAGGGGTTACAATGGATGAGAAGTTGGATATGAGTCAAGAGTGTGCCCTTGTTGCCAAGAAGGCTAACAGCATTTTGGGCTGTATAAGTAGGGGCATTGCCAGCAGATGGAGGGATGTGATCATTCCCCTCTATTCGACATTGTTGAGGCCTCATCTGGAGTACTGTGTTCAGTTTTGGGCCCCACACTACAAAAAGGATGTGGAAAAATTGGAAAGAGTCCAGTAGAGGGCAACAAAAATTATTAGGGAGCTGGAGCACATGACTTATGAGGAGAGTCTGAGGGAACTGGGATTGTTTAGTCTGCAGAAGAGAAGAATGAGGGGTGGGGGGATTTGATAGCTGCTTTCAACTACCTGATAGGGGGTTCCAAAGAATCATAGAATCATAGACTTCAAGGTCAGAAGGGACCATTATGAGCATCTAGTCTGACCTCCTGCACAATGCAGGCCACACAATCTCACCCACTCACTCCTATATTGAACCTGTGTCTGAGCCATTGAAGTCCTCAAATCATGGTTTAAAGACTTCAAGGTGCAGAGAATCTTCCAGCAAGTGACCCATGCCCCATGCTGTGGAGGAAGGTGAAAACCCCCAGGGCTTCTGCCAAATTGCCCTGGAGGAAAATTCCTTCCTGACCCCAAATATGGCGATCAGCCTACCCCTGAGCACGTGGGCAAGACTCACCAGCCAGACACCCAGGAAAGAATTCTCTGTAGTAACCTAGATCCCACCCCATCTAACATCCCTTCACAAGCCACTGGGCATGTATACCATTAGTAGTCAAAGATGAATTAATTGCCAACATTAGGCTATCCCATAATAACCATCCCCTCCATAAACTTATCAATCTTAGTCTTGAAGCCAGATATGTCTTTTGCTCCCACTACTCCGCTTGGAAGGCTGTTCCAGAACTTCACTCCTCTAATGGTTAGATACTTTCGTCTAATTTCAACTCTAAACTTCCTAGTGTCCAGTTTATAGCCATTTGTTCTTATGTCCACATTGGTACTGAGATTAAATAATTCCTCTCCATCCCTGGTATTTATTCCTCTGATATATTTATAGAGAACAATCATATCTCCCCTCAGCCTTCTTTTGGTTAAGCTAAACAAGCCAAGCTCTTTGAGTCTCCTTTCATAAGACAGGTTTTCCATTCCACGGATCATCCTAATAGCCCTTCTCTGAACCTGTTCCAGTTTAAATTCCTCCTTCTTAAACATGGGAGACCAGAACTGCACACAGTATTCCAGATGAGGTCTCACCAATGCCTTGTACAATGGTACTAACGCCTCCTTATCTCTGCTGGAAATATCTCGCCTGATGCATCCTAAAACCGCATTAGCTTTTTTCATGGCCATATCACATTGGTGGCTCATAGTCATCCTATGATCAACCAATACTCCGAGGTCCTTCTCCTTCTCTCTTACTTCCAGCTGATGCCTCTCCATCTTATAACAATCGTTCTTGTTATTAATTCCTAAATGCATGACCTTGCTCTTTTCACTATTACATTTCATCCTATTACTATTATTCCAGTTTACAAGGTCATCCAGATCTTCCTGTATAATATCCCGGTCCTTCTCTGTATTGGCAATACCTCCCAGCTTTGTGTCATCCGCAAACTTTATTAGCACATTCCCACTTTTTCTGCCAAGGTCAGTAATAAAAAGATTAAATAAGATTGGTCCCCAAACCGATCCTTGCGGAACTCCACTAGTAACCTCCCACCAGCCTGACAATTCACCTTTCAGTACGACCCGTTGTACTCTCCCCTTTAACCAGTTCCTTATCCACTTTTCAGTTTTCATCTTGATCCCCATCTTTTCCAAATTAGCTAATAATTCCCCATGTGGAACCGTATCAAATGCCTTACTGAAATCCAGGTAAATTAGATCCACTGCATTTCCTTTGTCTAAAAAATCTGTTACCTTCTCAAAGAAGGAGATCAGGTTGGTTTGGCATGATCTACCTTTTGTAAAACCATGTTGTATTTTGTCCCAATTACCACTGACCTCAATGTTCTTGACTACTTTTCTTTTCAATTTTTTTCCAAGACCTTGCATACTACAGATGTCAAACTGACAGGCCTGTAGTTGCCCGGATCATTTCCTCCCTACCCCTGTTTCTTAAAGATAGGAACTATGTTAGTAATTCTCCAGTCATACGGTACACTCCTGTGTTTACAGATTCATTCAAAATTCTTGCTAATGGGCTTGCAATCTCATGTGCCAGTTCCTTTAATATTCTTGGATGAAGATTATCTGGGTCTCTCGATTTCGTCCCATTAAGCTGTTTGAGTTTGGCTTCTACCTCAGATGCGGTAATATCTAGCTCCATATCCTCATTCTTCTCTGGCATCCTACCAATATCCCTAAGCTCCTCATTAGCCTCATTAAAGACTGAGGCAAAGTATTTGTTTAGATATTGGGCCATGCCTAGATTATCCTTAACCTCCACTCCATCCTCAGTGTTCAGCAGTCCCACTTCTTCTGTCTTTGTTTTCTTCTTATTTATATGGCTATAGAACCTTTTACTACTGGTTTTAATTCCCTTTGCAAGGTCCAACTCTACATGGCTTTTGGCCTTTCTACCTTTATCCCTACATGTTCTGACCTCAATAAGGTAGCTTTCCTTGCTGATCACTCCCATCTTCCACTCCTTGTAGGCTTTCTGCTTTTTCTTAATGACCTCTCTGAGATGCTTGCTCATTCAGCTTGGTCTACAACTCCTGCCTATGAATTTTTCCCCCTTTTTTGGGATACAGGCTTCTGATACTTTCTGCAACTTTGACTTGAAGTAATTCCAGGCTTCCTCCACCTTTAGATTCACAAGTTCTTCAGTCCAATCCACTTCCCTAACTAATTTCCTTCATTCTTTAAAGTTAGCCCTTTTGGAATCAAAAACCCTAGTCCCAGATCTATTTTTGTTTATCCTTCCATTTAGTTTAAACTGAATTAGCTCACGATCGCTCGAACCAAGGTTGTCCCCTACAACCATTTCTTCTATGAGGTCCTCAACTGCTCACCAAAACCAAATCTAAAATGGCATTCCCCTCTTGTTGGTTCAGCAACTACTTGGTGAAGGAATCCATCGGCTATCGCATCTAGGAAAATCTGAACCCTATTATTATTACTAGCACTTGTCCTCCAGTCTATATCTGGGAAGTTAAAGTCTCCCATGATCACACAATTCCCATTAGTATTTACTTTATTAAATACATTAAAAAGGTCTCTATCCATATCCAAATCAGATCCCAGTGGTCTATAGCACACTCCAAGCACTATCTCACAGGAGGCTCTAGTAACTTTCTTCCTCAATGTGATTTTTGCCCAGACAGACTCTGTCTTATCCATTCCATCCCCTCTTATTTCTTTACAGTCTACCTCATCATTGATATACAATTCTGCTCCACCACCTTTGCCTTTATTTCTGTTTTTCCTAAACAGCATATACCCTTCAATACCTGTACTCCAGTCATGACTACTATTCCACCATGTTTCTGTTATCCGTATAATATCTGGTTTCAGTTCCTGCACCAGTAACTCTAGTTCCTCCATTTTGTTCCCTAGGCTCCTCTCATTGGTGTATAAACATCTTAATTCTTGCTGTTTGGTTTCACTCACATTCTTTATCCGATTAGGCTGAGAGGTTCTACCGCCAGTATCACTTATTAGAATTGTATCGACAGTACCCTTCCTCCATATGTCCATTCTCCTACCCACGACAGTATCCTTTCTTGCTTTGTTTTCTTCCCCCTCTATGTTAAAATCCGATGTGGAGATTACCTGGACATCTCCCAACCATCTCCACCCCAATTCGTAGTTTAAAGTTCTCTTAATCAGTTGTGCCAACCTCCATCCTAAAAGTCTATTTCTCTCCCTGCTCGGGTGAAATCCATCCCGAGAGGATGGATCTAGATTGTTCTCAGTGGTAGCAGATGACAGAACAAGGAGTAATGGTCTCAAGTTGCAACGGGGAAGGTTTAGGTTGGATATTAGGAAAAACGTTTTTCACTAGCAGGGTGGTGAAGCACTGGAATGAGTTACTTAGGGAGGTGGTGGAATCACCTTCCTTAGACGTTTTTAAGGTCAGGCTTGACAAAGCCCTGGCTGGGATGGTTTAGATGGGAATTGATCCTGGTTTGAGCAGGGGGTTGGACTAGATGACCTCCTGAGGTCCCTTCCAACCCTGATATTTTATGATTCTATGACTTTCCAAAGTCTGTACAAATTGGTATGATTAGGATCAAGGTGCTGTTTATTAAATTGTTGAGGATTACACTTTAGATCTTCATGGAAAGCCTTCCAGAATATCTAGATGTTCCAGGATAGGACTCACTGGTAGAGCTGAGGACACAGCTAATCTAGGGCTTGTCTTCGCTAGGGTTTTATAACACATGTAACCCCAGCCCTGAGGTGTGGCTGAAGACTTCTCTCCGTTGCTTGGAGTGGCTTCTCACCTCAGGGATATGGGTCCTTTTGGGTTTGGCTGCTGGCCCGCACCTCAGCTCGCCTGTGGCTCCTCTCCCATCCCCAGCCTCTGCCCCTGGCCCCAGAGATGTACAGGGAGGCTTTGAAAGATCACTTTTTAACAGTGAGCCACAGTAATACATTGTGTACTATGCTCTAACAGGTCCTGCTGTTTTGGGGCCTGTTGGGAATTGAGTGGTGCTTGGTGTACATCTATAAATATTACACAGTCACCAATCATATTAGTTGTCATGCTGTACAGTAACAAATAGGTTACTCAGGTGTTCTATGGGTGCTGCAACAGCAGCAGATTCAGCTAACACAGACAGGTACTATTGTTGATATACAGTAGAACCTCAGAGTTATGAACACCAGAGTTATGAATTGACCAGGCAGCCACACACCTCATTTGGAACCAGAAGCACCCAATCCTGCAGCAGCAGAGCCCCCGCCTCCCCCAAAAAGGCAAATACAGTACGGTAGTGTGATAAACATAAACTACTTAAAACCAACCCCCGCCCCCACTAAAAGTGGAAAGCAACATTTTTCTTCCACATAGTGAAGTTTCAAAGCTGTATTAAGTCAATATTCAGCTGTAAACTTTTGAAAGAAGAACCATAACGTTTTGTTCAGAGCTACAAACATTTTGGAGTTAAGAACAACCTCCATTCCCTAGGTGCTCATAATGCTGAGGTTTTATGTAGTCACATTGGAAAGCGCAAGTTAAAATTCAGAACTCTCTTCCCTTGCTCCCCTAAAGGTTTAAACATGATGTTCTTACTGACTCTTCTTCAGCATGCTTGTGCACAGCATCCCTAGGAGCAACAGCCATGGTGAGTATAGCCTGCTAGGGGTGAGGGAATTGCTCGGTTGCATGAAACTGAGTTTATGGCGATGCTACTGAATACTGGCACCGTTTTCTACAGGTGGTGGTGATTTTTAGGTGATATCTCACTCCTGAGGTAACAAAGGTATAGAGAGCACAGCTGCTGCTGGCATTCTGAAGCCACCAATGTGTTGCTAGCCTGGGTACTGCAATGATGCCTGCCAAACTTATCACTGACTGGCATGGGAAGTATCCTACTATGGAAGAAGAAATAAGGCTTCCATCTCAAACCTTCGGCAGAGGATTAAAACTGTCATTGCGCTGTCTCAGGGGAATACAAGGAACCTTCCCTGTGTACATAAACAGACTGCTCCACTTAGCCCTTCTTGCCTAATTCTACAAGGGGAATGAAAAGCAGATAATACTATCTCTTGGTTGTATCGCTTCCTCTTCTAATATGAGTGAATTAATGAAAAGTCGATAGCTGTGCCCTGTTAAATTGGGAGCACCATAAGTACACCATTGTAATAGGAAAAACAAACACTTACCATCGGGCTTGCCTGTGCTCAACTGCTGGGACTGACTGGGCTGCGGTGGAATCTCAAACCGGTCTTGGTTCATGGCATAGCTGGATCCCACGGTTGCATGTTCTTCATCCTTCACTTCCCCTCCACCTCCTCCTCCTCACTGTTCACACCAGGGGCCTGTGGCTTGGGCTCCTCCTAGTTATCCACAATGGGGTGTGGGGTTGTCATAGCAGATTGACTGTTGGCCTCTCTGGCCTTCTGATATGCCTGATGTAGTTTCTTTGCTTTCACATAGCACTGCTGCTAGTCCCTGTTGCCCCTCTTCTCCTGCATCCCCCATGCAATCTGCTCAGAGGTGTCCACATTTCTGTGGCTGGTCCGTAGCTGTGCTTACACAGTCTCTTCTTTCCAGAGGCCCAGGAGATCCAATATGTCCAGTTTACTCCAAGCTGGAGCACATCTGGTCAGCATGTTCGGCTGGGCAGTTGCACACAGGAATGGAGAAATGCTAGGGAGACAGTCAAGAAAAAGGCATTTCAAAAAGTTGCAGGACTTTAACGGGGAAGGGGGCGTTCTGGTCTCTGTGGTCCCTGGGCAATGGAGTTTGCAGTTGTGACTAGAGCAGTCAGTGTCAGGCACCGTGGGACAGCTGCTGGAGGATTGTTAAGGCTGACAAAGGTAATGCAGCATCTATACTTGTGCAGCATTGACCTGGGTACATTGACCATGGTTCAACGCTGCTTGGGAAGGTGGTGTTACTGTGTTGCTGTAATGGGGCGCTTACATCAGTGGGAGAGACATGTAAGTGTAAACACATGGACAACTAGGTTGATACAAGACAGCTTACATCAGCCTAACTTTTTAATCTACACCAGACCTAAGTGCTTATTTTCATTTGGTAGTTCAATAGCTTCTCAACAAGGAAAAATCTATATCTGATTTCCTGGCAATTATTTGCAGTGCTTCATAACTAATACACTTTTTCTCTCTTAATAATCGGATTACTTTATTTGCCATTACATCAAAATACAGTTCTGCTTGAAGAAACAGGACATCCTACAGTTGCGTCAATATCCATAGCAGTGGAATGCATATTTACATTTGAGTGTTTGCCTCATGCTGGCAGAAACAGTGCTTACAAACTCAGCTATTTTGCTTTCCGAAAACTGTAAAACTTGTAAAGAGAAAAGCACAGCAGACACCTAAAATGAAGGTATAATTTTTCTCAGCAGAGAAAGCGAAGTTTTCAGAGTAAACACGTGTGTTAATGTTTTGCATGAATAGCCACACTTCAATGGAAAGATCTTTAACAAATTGTTTTTGTGTGATCATAAAAATAACATAGTAGGAGGTATCTTTCTGAAATGCATTTCAAGTGTGGGACCAGGAAGGAAGGGGGAGGAGTTGAGGAGGCTAAGTGAGAGTTACAGAAGGTGCAGCAGCAGCTTGGTAAAGGGTTTTCCACTGTAAATAAAGTCCTTTTGAAGCTTGTCAGTACCTTGCCTGCTTGATACAACATTTTGGCAACGATGATGGATCTTCTGCCTCTGAACCCACCTGCACCCTTTCAGCAAAGCCCAAGTGAGCCTCCAATTGCTTTTACTGCCTGGATCCATATGTTTGAGACTTATCTGCATGCAATCAGTGCTACAGAGATTTCTGAAGTAAGAAAGCGTGCTCTGCTAATCCACTGCCTTAGAGCAGAAGGGCAGCATATATTTTACACTTTTCCCCTTGCAGATGATAGATATGAGACTGCACTCATTGCATTAAAGAACTTCTTTGTGCCAAAAGTGAATGTAATTGCTACAGATTTCGCCAGCGTGAGCAGAAACTAGGGGAGACTATAATGCAGTATATGGCTTCCCTGAGGAGTCTGATTGTAACTTGTGACTTTGGGACTATGGCAGATGAGCTGATTAGAGACCAGCTCATTGAGAAAACAGCCATGCTTCGTGTAAGAGAACGCTTTTTTCTAGAACCACGACTTACACTAGAAAAAGCAATAACCATAGGTACTCAGATTGAGTCAGCTACAGCTGAAGTCAAAATAATGGGCAAAGACACAGGAGGCACAGTCCATGCTGTGACTCCTTTGCAGAAAAGTTCACTATTGCTGAAGATAAACAATTGCAAGAGGCAAACTAATAAAAAGCCACTGAAGCAGCAGATTTATTGGCTGCTTTAAATCTCAGAGTAGTTAATGGACCAATTGATCTTCTTCAGCAAAGCAGTTGTGCAATACACACACCAGTTTCAGCTGGGACCCAACACCAGGTGGAGGAGAAACTCAGCTGTGCTTATGGGTTTCTGCATAAAGTTAAAATGTGGAATAATGAGATGCCTGTACAGCACAGAAATTACAGCACTTACCACTTTCAGTCAGAGAAGCTGTTCCAGAGGAACTTAGAAAACTTGTTCCAAATGACATTATTGAAGAGATTAACTCCTGGGAATGGGTTTCACCTATAGTGGTGACATAGAAGAAGGGTGGGGGCATTCGCCTTTGTGTGGACTTAAGGGAGCCAACTAAAGCTATTGTGATTGACAGCCATCCTCTTCCTGACATAGAAGTAGTATTTGCAGAACTCCGTGGAGCAAAGATGTTTTCTACTCTTGATTTGCAGAGCGCCTACTACCAGCTTATGTTGCATGAAGACAGCAGAGACCTCACAGCATTTATTACTATTTTGTTTTAAACGTGTTCCATATGGTCTTGCACCAGCCCCAAGTGCCTTCCAAAAATGATGTCATTGATTCTGAAGAATCAACATGGAGTTCAATGCTATTTGGATGATATTATCGTGTTTGGAAATACTACTGAGGAACATGACAATAACCTGCAGTCTGTGCTGAACTGCATCAGCAAAGCAGACCTCAAGCTCAATAGGTCCAAATGCAAATTTAGACAAACTGAACTCTCCTTTCTGGGGCATACAATTTCACAGGCTGGACTAAAACCTGATCCAGATCATACCCTGGCAATTTCAAATGCTCCTACTCCAACAGATTTGCAAACCTTAAGTTCCTTCTTGGGTCTTACCTCCTGGTATGCAAAATTAATTCCCAATTATGCTTCTGTCATTGAACCGTTACGAGAACTACTAGGTAGAAGTTCAACCTTACTGTGGACAATGGACGAATAAGCTAGTTTTGAAACGGTGAAAAACTTGATTGTACATAGTCCAGTACTTGCAGTATTCAGTCCCACATTGTCCGCCAATTGTAACTACTGATGCTTCTGATTATGGACTTGGGACTGTCCTCACACAACTTCATGAGGACAACACAGAGAGGACTGTTGCATTTGCTTCAAGGATACTGAGAGAAAATATTCTACAGTCGAAAAAGAAGCATTTGCTTGTATCTGGGCTACTGGCCTTTCTCGCCATCCTTTGCCTTCATCAGATGGTCCAACAGAGGATGAGAATGTAGTACTTGCACTTATTACAAGCGTTCTTACTGCAGTTACAAGAGAACAATTTCAAGCTGCTTGTTCAGCATGTCCAATTCAACAAAAACTACCGGGTATTTCTGACATAGTGATGGCCCAGTAACCCTAAAAGCCTTGGCCCAGTTTTGCTGCCTTATTTTAGAGTTCAGGATGAATGTTCTTTGCTCGATGGCTGTGTGCTACGAAGTACACACCTGCTACTTGTTCCAGAAGAATTACAGTCAAAACTCATACACCTGGCACATGATACTCATCAAGGAATTGTCAGAACCAAACAATGACTACGGGATCTGTATTGGTGGCCAGGGATGGACTCTCAAACTGAAGCACTCATAAAATCCTGTGTCACTTGCCAAATGCATGATAAGACAGCAGTGACATGTACCCCTCCATTACAGCCTGTTCCTCTTCCTGAATCTGCATGGGAAAAAATGGCAATTGACATTGTAGGACCCTTTGATACTGCTCCAATTAACTGTCGTCATGCCATCACTTTAATAGACTATTTCAGTAAATGGCCTGAGGTAATGTTTACATCGCAAATCTCTTCTACTCCAATAATTAAGTTCTTCTTTTTGGTTTTTAGCAGGGAAGGGAACCCCAAAGAACTGGTTTCCGATAATTGTAGTCAATTTACTTCCCCAGAGTTTGAAACCTTTCTAGCAGAGAGGAACATTTTACACAGAAGGTCATCCTTATATTACCCTCAGGCCAAGGGGGAAATCAAACGGTTCAAGAGAAGTTTGAAAGAGAATTTGCAAACAGCTAAACTGGAAGGGCGATTGTGGATACCCGTCGCTACTGATTTCTTGCAAGCATACCGGGCTACATGACATGCCACAATGCAAAGATCACCCGCAGAGTCACTGCATGGGAAACAGATGAATACTAAACTGAACATTGCTGGATTGTTAAAGGCACAACCTGATGCCCCAAATGAGGCTGATGTGAGAAAAACAGTTGAACAGAACCAAGCAAAGTATAAGGCTTTCACAGACAAGCGGCGGGGTGCTAAGGAACCAACGTTTGAGTGGTGTTCCTTCGTTAGAATACGAAAACCTGGAATTTTATGCAAAGGGGACCATGAATTCACAGCGCCTCTTAAAATCATAGAGAAGAAGGGACCTTACACCTATCAATTTTCTGATGGGTGGGTATGGAATGCTTCTTATCTTGCACCTGCCTATGCACCAAGGGGAGATTATGCCAACACCCAGTCTGCACTGGATGACTTCACCATAGAACCAACACAACAAGATGTTGCACTGGAACGAGGGCTTGGGAGACGGCCTGTCAGACCCAGACGACCACCTGTCTGGACTAAAGACTATGTTATGTAGTATCTACAGTGTAATATTTCTGCCAATAGCATAGTGTCTTGTTTCCTATTTGTTCTTGTGGTTAAAACAACAATGTTTATTCTAACTGGCAGAGTTTCTTAAGAGAGGAGGGAATGTGGTGTTTAGATATGCTTGTAATTATTAGAACTGAGAGCACTGGCTGTTGGGAGTCTGAAAGGACAGGAAACAGGAAGGAGGGGGGAGGAGTGGAGGAGGCTGAGTGAGAGTTACAGAGGGTGCAGCAGCAGCTTGGTAAAGGGGTTTCCACTATAAATAAAGTCCTGTTGAAGCTTGTTAGTACCTTGCCTGCTTCATACACCACCACATAGAGCAGCTACATAGGAGACCTTATAGCAGTGCAGCTGCAGCGGTACAGCTGTGCTGTTGTAAGGTCTCTAGTGTAGATAGACACAGCCTAAGGAATCAGAATGTCAAATTAGAAGTTATGCTCCAGATAGAAATTGCTAATCATGGTTCCAGAGACCGGAATTTGATTCAACATTGTAACAGTTTCATAGAGTGAAATTCTTTCTAGCCCTGTCTGAATTATTATGAAAGTGAGGAGTAATTTTTAAATGCATAGTCTTTATTGCATTCAACTAAGAAAAATCAAAATTTTGAATCCTAAGCCTTTTAAAAATCAGTTGTAGTAATGTTCTCCTTGTGTTTCAGGTTCAGTGATATACACTTTGTATTAAGGAAAAAAGCAGATATAAAATGAGCGGGGTTGTGGATGAATGGAATGAAGGCCTTTCCACGAGGGCCCTTCAGAAGATTCCAGAGCTTGAAAGTCAACTAGACAAGCTTAAAAAAGAACGACAGCAAAGACAGTTTCAGCTTGAATCGCTGGAGGCAGCTTTGCAAAAGCAGAAGCAGAAGGTAATAGTCTTAATGCACCATGTAACTTTTAATACAATTTTGTTCTGCTCATATCCCTTCAGCGTGCTGCTGCAAGGATTCCCCTGCCTGCCTCTTTGACCGTGTCACCTCTCTCGGCGCCCCTCCATTCAGGGGCGGCAGGTTATATGGGCTCATGGTGCCTGAGCACCAGGAATATTCAAGGCTGGGGGCTGTGCTCCACCAATATTTGGAGCTGGGTTTCTCCCCTGGCCCTGCCCCCAAACCCCATGACTCAGAGCTTCCCTGCCTGAAAAAAACCAGCCCGTGCCTCTCTCCCTTGCTTGTGCTGCCGGCTGCCTGCCCCTGCTTCTGCCTAAGGCTATAGAGAGCAGCAGCCGGCAGACTGTTGGAGCACCTCAGGAGGGGGAGAGGTAGAGAGGAGGGGGGCAGGAGGCACGCACGTGCTTGGGAGCCCTCTCTCCCGTCCCCAGCACCCACCTGGAGGAGACACCTAGGGGATTTCTGGCCAGGAGATGGACATCTGGAGTGGACCTCAATCACCTGAGCAGCTGCTGGGGCTTCGATGAGGTTTGACCCTGTGATCCACCCCCTCCCCCCTGCAGCCCCCACTCCTGCCCAGTGCACGCTAGGGGTAGCCCCATCCCCAGTGAGGCTAGGGTGAGGGGCAGCAGGCTGCAGCAGGGGAGGAAGGAAGCCACATGTGATGGCGGTCCCCCCAGCAGCCACCCACCCACCACAGGGTAGATGGGGGAGGGGGGCTTCCTAGACCTGAGCAGCCGAGGCTTGGGTGAATTTTGTGACACTCTACCCCCCCCCACCCAGCCACCACCCTGCAGTCCCCACTTCTGCCCCACGCTGGGCAAGGGGCAGCCCTATCCCCAGTGACGCTATGGTGAGGGGCAGCAGCGGGGGAGGCCACACATGATGGCAACCCCCCGCCCGATACCCACTGTAGGGGAAGCGAATGGGCTTTCTGGACCTGGGGGCTTGTCTACATCACAAAGTTGCAGCGCTGGTGAGGGGGTTACAGCGCTGCAACTTAGGAGGTGTACACATCTGCAGGGCATCACCAGCGCTGCAACTCCCTGTTTGCAGCGCTGGCCGTACTCCCGTTTTGTCTCGGGTGTAGAGGATCCAGCGCTGGTGATCCAGCGCTGGTAATCAAGTGTAGACACTTACCAGCGCTTTTCTTGACCTCCGTGGAATAAGCAGGTATCCAAGCATACCTGAGGAAGCCTCTCTGGTAATCAAGCAGGTCTCCTTCCCCGCGGTTTGCAGGGGGGTTCGGGGAACGCGAGAGCAAACCGCGGGGAAGCAGGCCCTAGGAGCATGTGCAGTGACTGTGGTGCGGAGTGAGTGTGCTGCCGGTGAAGGGCGGGGGGAAGAGGAGGGGTCCCTCCCCTGGACCTTGCTGCTGCTGGGGGCAGGGAGTCCTCTCTGGCCCTAGCCCTGGGGCAGCCTATCTGCACCCCAAGTTCCTTATCCCCAGCCCTGCCCACTCCAGAGACTGTGCCCCTAGCAACTCAACCCTGAGCACCCTCCTGCACTGTGAACCCCTCATCCCCAGCCCCACCCCAGAGCCCTCAGTTGAGGGGAAAACCGTGCAACTTAAAATTTGGTGGTCAGTTTGGAGTATCATTGTGTTTAGCACAATACTTGATTATATTACACCCTTTAAAGTACAGAACTAGTCATATACAGGTGTTACAAAGTGGGAATGTTCTTAATGTTTTCTCTGAATACTGTGTGGGTGCCTCAGTTTCCCCTATGCATTTCTCAAGGATCTAGATGGTGGGATAAGGGCGTGTGATTGTTGTAGAGCCCTAGAGGGCCAATGTGATGCCGTCTGCACAGAGAATGGATGAAACCCTGTCTCCGGGCAACTGATGGCCTGGGCCGCTCTCCTGCAAAGTGCCAACTGAAGGTGTTGGAGAACAAAGAGATCAGGTGGCCTCTTAATGCCTGGAAAAGAGACAAAGGCCAGAGGAGGGAGTGTCAGTGCCTGTGCGGACTTCCAAGGAGTGCATAGTGTGGAAGGGGATGCTGGGATGCTTTGGAACTACACCATACAAAGCCAGTCAGGACTCCAGGGGGAGCCTCCTCTCTCTGAGCATACTGTCTCCAGGGCAAGAAGCTTACGCCTTCCTGGGTCTGACCTCAGAGCATTCAGCATGCCCTTCCACACCGTGTGCTTTCTGCAGCGAGTCTGCCCAGGCAGGTCCTGGGGAAACCAGAGGTCCCTGCACCCCAACTCTACAGTCAGACGTGACTCTCAGCCAGCTGGTAAAACAGAAAGTTTATTAGATGACAGGAACACAGTCTAAAACAGAGCTTGTAGGTACAGAAAACAGGACCCCTCAGTCAGGTCCATCTTGGGGGCTGGGGAGCCCAGACGCAAGTTCTGGGCCTCTCCCCATTTCCCCAGCCAGCTCCAAACTGACACTCCCTCCTCTGGCCTTTGTGTCTCTTCTGGACAAGGAGGCCACCTGATCTCTCTGTCCCCAACACCTTCAGTTGGCACCTTGCAGGGGAAACTGAGGCACCCACGCAGTATTCAGAGAAAACATTAAGAACATTCCCACTTTGTCACAACAGGTGCAACAAAATATAATACCGTATACTGAAGCAGGCAAGTGCTGCTTCTGACCTTCCACTTTTAATTGACCTTTGTAATCTTGTGGTGCTGACGCGTTGTAGCTTCATTTTATGTCGGCTTACTGGGAGGGAGTGAGGGAGCACCACCATTTTGGGCACCACGAAAAATTATATAAATCTGTCGCCAATGCCTCCATTCTCTAGTGCAACAAACAAGCTGCTTGTCTTCACTTCCCAGCTCCTTCATGGCCTACCTCAGCCTAGGTATCCTTTTTTTCATTCACTATCGAAATGTCAACTCCCGCCTCTGATTGGCCCATAACGCATCCATTTGTTAAATTTTAAACAAGCATTTTTGTGTTTTCTCCCATGCTGACTGTCAGCTTATGCTTGGGAAGAGCCCCCCATAACCATCTGCAAAGTCCCCTCATCTTCTTTCAAAGCCCTCCTTACAACTCTCCTTTGCTGTGATGCCTACAAAAAACTTGACAACAGTTAAGCTTTGGTCTGAGTACACAAGCCGCCTAACCTAGTGACTAATGTTGTCTCATTGTTTCCTTGTAGTCTCTCCTTTTTCCTTGTCTTGTACTTAAATTGTAAGCTCTTTGGAGTAGGGATCGTCTGGTCTGGTGTACATATGTGGGGTTAGTGAGACCCCCACAAGGTGGATTAGGGAGCATGTGCCCAGTTCCCCAGGTTACACTGCATCAGCTCCTCAGCATTGGGACACTGTGCAGCTATATGTCCCCACTCCCTGCAGGCATAACATCTGTATGGAGCCTTAGGCATTCCCCGGTCTCTTGGTTTGGGCAATCTATCATGATCCTCTTCTCTCTCAGTGCTCTGACTCTTTGTGGCTTCTGGTGAGCCTTCAGCCCCTCTCTTTTTCCACTTGGGCTCTCCTAGTGGCCCCGTCACTTGAGCTCTAGGGCTTAGTGCTGCTAGTTTAACCCGGGGAGTCTCTTCCTTAACTGGTCGGGTCAGCTCCCTCGCTGTCCTTCGCCTTTCTGCCAGTGCAACAATCTCATCATAGGTGGAGGGTTCGTTCTGGCTTACCCAGGCACGAAGGTCTGGCGGTAGTCCCCTCATGAATCCGTCAATGACCAAAACCTCTAATATCTCTTCTGGACTCCGGGACTCCATTCGCAACCACTTTTGTGCGAGATGGATGAGGTCATACAATTGGGACCGCGGGGTTTTATTTTCCTGGTACCTCCACTTGTGATACCGCTGGGCCCACACTGCAGTCGTTACCCCAGATCTGGTCAGGATCTCTGCTTTCAGCTGGGGGTAGTCTGCTGCAGCCTCTTCAGGCAGATCATAGTAAGCCTTCTGGGCCTCCCCACACAGGAATGGGGCAAGGATGCCAGACCACTGATCTCGAGGCCAGGCCTCCCATAGGGCTGTCCTCTCAAGGGCCAGAAGGTATGCCTTTACATCATCCTCCCGGGTCATTTTTTGCAGCCAATGGCTGGCCCATATGATCTGCGTCCTATCATGGCCGCGGTTCAGCTCTGTAAGGGTCTTTACCTGGTTCACCAGTTCTCACAAGATAGCTCAGTCTTGAGAAGCCTGGTCCATCAGCAGGCGATTAGGCAGCCGCACTGCCTCCTGTTGGGCAGCTGCCTGGACACGGGTAGCCTCCTGCTGGGCTGCTGTAGCTTGTATCAATGCTCATACTAAGTCATCCATTGTGGTGAAAAAACAAATAAACCCTCTACCTTTTTTTTTTAATCACTCTCCTTCTTCTGTAAGCTCTTTGGGGTAGGGATAGTCTTTTTGTTCTATTTGTACAACGCCTAACACAGTGGGGTGCTGGTCCATGACAAGGGCTCCTAGGTGCTACGGTAATAGCAAACAGTCACTTATACAATGCGTCTAGAATGCTGTGCAAAGGTTAATCTTATGAGGCACAGCGGAAAAGGTAAAAAATTTTTAAAATACCTTTATATAAATTGTTTTGATAAGTTGATTATACAGGGTGCTTTGTAAAACAAATTATTTCTACAAATGGATATCTGTGAACACTCGCCACTTCATATAAAATATAATTTTTATAAACATACCGAAATTATCATGTTGATAATTTGCGCCCAGTTTCTCATATCAGATACTCATTGGTATTTTGTGAAGGATTAGCTCAACTTTTTTTTGTATCTAACAACAGGCTCGGGCAGAATTTACACCAACTTGTCTATATGAACACGGTGGTTTTACAATACTGGAATATGCTCTGTTGTAATGGCCTATTAAAAATTGCTGCTTTTATTTTCTTAGATTCTTAGGCCAGAGGGGACCACTGTGATTATCCGTTCTGATCTTTTATATAACGTAAGTCACAGAACCTCCCAGAAATAATTCCTAGAGCAGATCTTTTAGAGAAATCTTGACTTAAAGATTTAAAAATATTCTTACAACAGTAATAATTCCCCACTTATGCATCATCAGCATAGTTGGAACCCCAAACCTTCATCATGGTAGCACAGATGGCTATCACTTGAGCTAAAAGGATTTAACTCTTAGGTACAGAGCCTCCAATTTAATCTGGGCTTTAGTCACAAAAAAGCCATAACATCTAGGTTTATAGCTGATAAGATTAGTACCTGCATAACATCATTGCTGCCATCAAACAACTGACATGCCAGTAACGTGTAGACTACTCACTAACAGGTTTTTGGTGCTAATACTCACTCTGTGAGCAGCGATTGACACCTGTGTAAAGTAGTGAAGGAAAATTACACTAGCCCACTATCCAGCCCTTGCTGTGTATTCAGTCTTAAACTGTCACTGGCCTCTTGCTCTGGTAGTACTTTTCTACCATTCTAACCATTCTAAGTCCAATATCTCATAAACTGTCAGGGATAGGAATGTATGCAGTATACCTTGCAAAGGCTGGGGATATCAAATCTGTTTTGCAGTGCTACATAATGCAACACAGATCATGAGAGAGAGGATCTTGAAATTGCATTATTCTAATTACTATCTTGCATCCCTCCTTCAAATCAGACATGGCTGTTCCAGCTGCTATCTTGAGGAAACGCAACTTGAGCATTGATCTCTAACTCTAGTCTTTCAGGAAATACTGGTTGCTAACACTGACAGATTTGAAGGGAGAGGAGCAAGATGATGATCAGAGTCGTATGGCTTTTAAGTTTAGCTCTTCTGATGATGTGCAAGGGATGTAAGCACTTTACTGGTCTGGGTAGGTGCTTTTTATAGCCAATAAAGTCTTCCAAGAACACGTGTGGGACCACTGATTAGAGAAATCATTTTAATATTAATATCTAGGTGGAAATTAAATGACTTGTGCTGACTATGGAATATGATTGTAAATGTTACACAGGGAAGTCTTGTGATACGAACATTGGTAGAATAGCAAAATAGCTTTGCGTGTAACTGAAGTTTCCAGTGCTGTCAGGGCTTTGAAATGTAGCGAATAAAAATATTCAACTACCGCTTTTTTATAAAGCAGAAATTGTTTCTTTTGTAAGTGCTCTCCACTCTTCACTCTGAATAAAGATGTGTATTCCCAGGCTTGATCAAAATCTTAAAATAAGATTTTTTTAAATATATAATTAATTAATCAAATTAGGTTGAAAATGAAAAAAATGATGGAGCAACACTAAAAAGAGATAACCAGAGCTTGATGGAATTGTGTGATAATCTTGAGAAAATGAAGCAGAAAATTTTACATGATCTTCAAGTAAAAGAATCACAAGTTAATTATCAAGCGGGACAACTAACTTCAAGCAAGAAACAAATTGAAAGAGTAGAACAGGAACTTAAAAGGTGAGACCATATTGTTCTGCTTTAACTTAAGTGTGGCTGTTATCCCATTTAAGTATTATTTTGCTTAGACATGTAAATGACTCTCAAATTACTGTCTTTGTCCACTTGATCTTACTTTAACCGTACTCCATATTTAAATAGACGTTTGAGTTTGTGGCCAAAATTTTCAAACCTGGGTGCCTAAAACAAGGTTCCTGAGTCCCACATTTTTATACTTATAAGAAGCACAAGACAGCTTTATAAGGAAGAAGGCAGCATGCCGCATTTATTGAGAGTACAAAAGTTAGCATATGCTTTTCACACACACACACACACACACACACACGAGTCCTGCCAGTTGAACAGTCTCATGCCAAACACCCTGTTCTTAGAGTCCCTTTTCTTTGTTGAAGTCTATGGATTTTGCTGTGTCAGTTTCTGACCGGGTTACACCAATTAAAAAGTATCTTTTGATGTAACCATTCCAATACACCTCCGAGAGGGGCATCCTGTGCTGGTTCTGATTTAATCAGTTGCCCTTAGGGGTGCCAGCCTTCACCTCAGGGTTGTCAATTTGCCCTTCCTCAATCATGGCTACGCGTTGATGATTCTTTGGTGTCAATAAATCTCGATAAGTGTCTTCATTCCTCCTTTCTTGACCATCTGGTTAACAATGGCCTTCACACCTCATCTTTTCCTGATGCATACATTCCTTACTCACACAAACAGATTGCCAATGCAGACAGTAGTATTTTATATCTAGCAAAAAGGTATTGCAAATTAAACCATGCTAAGTTTTACAATCAATAACCAAGACAATTTACATTGAGACTCAGACCTTCAAAGTTCCTCTAATCTACTTAACATAGACACAATACAGAATCCTGTCTCTTACTAACTAAATCTGAAAGCAAAGAGCTAAAGAGGGCCCACTTTGTAATGTATATGGGAAAACAGAATCGCATGGTCCCAGAGGGTCATTTCTTTCTGCTATTCAAAAAGGGTGGCTAGCAGGATGAAATCAAATCATACATTATTTCTTCTAGTGCTATATAAAATCCTGCTCCTACAACAGTTAGGCTTCTAAATAAAGTGGTTTGATAATCTGATGAGATACGCACCTGAAACTCCCGCTAAGCCCAGTGCAATTCATAGGTACTCAGCACATTTGAATATTTGGTCCTTTCTTTGTTGGGCAAAAAAGTTGTGTTTCAAACCTGTTAGCTTAACAGGATTGAAAAAAATATATACTTTTTGCCTGTCAAGATAAGGCCTTTTATGTAAGGCCCTTGCTTACACTTAAATTTTGCCAAGATAACTTTCATTTTGTTTTATAGCAGAGCTTGGTTTATGTCCACATTTAATGTTCTCTAGTTCAACAAAGCTTTCTGCTTTTTACAGCATTAATTATTTCTCTTGTCAGCGTGACAAGTCCGCTGCCAGCAGAGTTCTCATGGCTGCACATGTACCAGTACCAGTATAAGCCGTGCCCAAGCTGTAATCCCACAATGCAACTTTCCCTTCCAGAGGGACTGTCTGGTATCACTCTTGAACTCCACTGTCCAGGGTGCAGCGACCTGGAAGTTGTCCTTACCTCACTTTTATATGCCAGCATGTTTCTTCACAGCAACATCTGTTCCTGTTCCCTGCTACATTTTCACTGAATGAAGGTTCCTAGCACTGTCTCATGCTGCTGGTTATTCCAAGAGGGGTGCTCAGTTTCCTTGCACTGTGAGGGAAGGAGCATGTGCAGGCACAGCCAGGGCCAGTGCAACCATTTAGGTGACCTAGGTGGTCACCTAGGGTGCTAGGATTTGGGGGGCGGCATTTTCTTAGGCGGAGGGAGCTGGGGCAGGGGAGCGTCGGGAGGGCCCCTGCAGCAAGTAAGGGGGGGCGGCAGACAGGGGAACTCCCTGGCCCAGCTTACCCCTGCCCCGCCTCCTCCCCAAGCACACCACGGCTGGTTCACTTCTCCCGCCTCCCACTCTGGTTTGGGTTTTTACATTCTCCACCCTCCCAAACTGATCTGCCCCTCACCTAGTTCCTATCAGGAGCTGTACCCAAATCCAGATCTATTGTCCACATTATAATCAAATCTTCCTCTCAAAAAGACAGGCCAGCGTACAGTGTACTGAACTTCTCTTTAAATCATGATTTTTATTGGGAAGGTTCTAACTGCATGAATAGCAGAGGCCAAGAACAGAAGCAAGTAATCACACGTCAGTTGGCACTCCATCTGTTGGTGTCTTGCGGTACTTTGAGGTACAGACAGAGCAGCCTGTTAATTTTTACACACAAAGCTTTCTGGTTTGTGGGCACAATTTCACAGAACTGTTTTTCAGTGAGTAGTATGTAAGACTTGCCCAAACATTATGCTGAAGGTACGCTTTGCTCACCCACCGTGATATGGCACCTCCCCATGCCACTTTGCCAGGCTCTCTGTGGGGGATTATTGCAGAGACCAGCAAGGCTGCATACTTCCATGTGTAGACTGAGGCCTCTTAAACAGCTCTATCTTTATGAAATACTGTCCTTTTTCTATATCAGAATGAACCCCACACGCTTCCCACAGCACGGGGTTAAGAAACCCTGATCTACTCTCCAGGTAAGGTCTAGCACTCATTATGCCTTAGTAATTTGGAGGCAATCCACATAGTTATGCTGTACAGGGTGGGAAAATCTGAGTAGCTGCAACAGTTATGTCAGGGAAGGCTGCCTCCCTTCCTCTCCACCTAACAGTTCTGTGTTTATCACTAACCTTGATAGCGGGGCTCTCCTCCAGATTCTCCCTAACACCTGCACAGCTGTCTGGTCACTGTCAGAGCCAAGAGGAAGCGCACAGAGAAGGACATTCTCTGTGAGGTTCTGCAGGTCTAAAAGTGAAATGCAAGGGCAGTAAGGCAGTGGTGTGAACAGCTGCTGAAGGACTAGAGGCAGGACAAAGATGCAAAATGAAATGCTGCTGCTGCTGCTGATCCAGCTGCTCAAATGAATTGTTGATCAATTATTGATTAAGAATCTCACTGCATTAGTTCACCCATTCCAAAGCATGGATAAAGCTGGGGTGTTGGCAGGGATCATAGACACCTCATCCCCTTCTGCCAGTTCCCGCTGTACTCTACTCCCATGGACAACGTGTCAGGGAACGAAGAACTCTGATTATATGTAGAGACATCTGTGATGCACTGACATCCAGTCTGCATGTTGTACTTGTACCTATTTAAGTTATATAGCTAGTAAAGTCGATTATCAGTTATCTTTTTTTTTATGTCTAGCATGCCGTGGTGGCAATAAAGTACATATTTGAATGTTGGTGCAACTTTATTGTAACTTTTTGGTATTGCAGTGCTAGAAAGTAATATAACCAGAAAGGCTTCCGTACCTCTAAAAAAAAGTCAATGCATGTATATTACAGAAGTGCTAGCCTTTATTGAGTCTAGAAATACACCACCTATACTATGACAGTGTTTCTATGACCATCAGTAATCTTCCATACTTCAACAAGAAATGCCTGAAAAGTCGTGAATGTCACAAATTCCGCACCTGTTCTATTAATAGTTTCATAGAAACAGGGTTAGGCTCTTACCTACTGTCGAAGTCAGCTTTTAAAGCTTCCTTTACCTGAACCGCATTAGCAATGCAACTGTTAGCTAGCCTATTTCAGATCCAGCCCGTCCACCTCACTCATCCAGCCTGGCAAGAGGGTCTCTCAGAGAGTGCTGCATGCTGGGCATTGCATAAGAACTGAGAATGTTTTACTTGTTGATATGGAGCTTTGGCATGAGACCCCTCCACCTATCCTGTTGTCTTCCAAGTCTGCCCACTTCACATTCCTTCTTCAGCTGCACAGGTGAGAGTCAGCTCTTGCCTTGTTTCTGTCTAGCTTGATAGTACATGGTTTCTTAAGCCAGAGAATTAACGGTGGGCAGTTTCCATAAATTATGATTGGCACAGAAATGTCATTAATTCCAGCTGGATGGAGTGGGGTGTCTGCTTTCAATATGTCAAAAAGCACAGTGTTTCTAAAGCGGTGGTTGTCCTGAATTTCTATGAACCGGACAGTGTTTGTCAGTAGCGTGTCCCTTATGGTCTACCAAGGCCTGCATACATTTTGAAGGCACCTTTTTTTAATATGCTCAGAAGCTGGGAAGTGGGAACACAGAATGGAGATATTTCCCCACCTATAACCCCAGCACATTTAGGGAAAGCCAGCTTACTGAATCCACTTATTCTTTGTTTTTTTGCACAGTTGCCTAGCCTAACTACCCTGTACAGCAGGGTATTCTCAAAGTTAGAATCAGGACTCACAATTTGTCAGACCACTCTGTTTTATTAACTCAGCGCTCCGCCAATAACACCCAAATAATGTGAGTGGCCATGCAAGACCCAAACAGTCTTATTTATACAGATAAAAGAGCAGGAATTAGACAAAGGGACAAAGAAAGCAAAACAGTAAAATTCACCAAGGGTATAGCATGCATATCCTACTTCCTTACTAACTCTTATCGATCTAAGGCTAATACTTCACCAATTGCCCTTAAATGGTACAACTGTTCTATGTGAATGTCTGTATTCCTGAGACCTGGATTGCAGCATTCCAACAGTTTTACTTAAAGGTACAGACAGCATTTCTTTAATCCTTTCTATTTTCACAATATAATTCATTCTACTTTCACAGTATGCATTATTGTCTTGCATACCTCAGGCCATGTCTACATCTAAAATTTTGCAGCGCTGGTTGTTACAGCTGTATTAATACAGCTGTATAGGGCCAGCGCTGCAGAGTGGCCACACTTACAGCAACCAGCGCTGCAAGTGGTGTTAGATGTGGCCACACTGCAGCGCTGTTGGGCGGCTTCAAGGGGTTTTGGGGAAGGCGAGAGCAAACCGGGGAAGGAGACCAGCTTCGCCGCGGTTTGCTCTCGCGTTCCGCGAACCACCCTGCAAACCGCAGGGAAGGAGACCTGCTTGCACGGGGGTTCGGCGAACGCGAGAGCAAACCGGGGAAGGAGACCAGCTTCGCCGCGGTTTGCTCTCGCGTTCCCCGAACAAGCAGGTCTCCTTCCCTGCGGTTTGCAGGGTGGTTCGCGGAACGCGAGAGCAAACCGCGGCGAAGCTGGTCTCCTTTCCCGGTTTGCTCTCGCCTTCCCGGAACCACCCAGCAAACCTCAGGGAAGGAGACCTGCTTGCTCGGGGTTCGCGGAACGCGAGAGCAAACCGCGGCGAAGCTGGTCTCCTTCCCCGGTTTGCTCTCGCCTTCCCGGAACCACCCAGCAAACCTCAGGGAAGGAGACCTGCTTGCTCGGGGTTCGCGGAACGCGAGAGCAAACCGCGGCGAAGCTGGTCTCCTTTCCCGGTTTGCTCTCGCCTTCCCGGAACCACCCAGCAAACCTCAGGGAAGGAGACCTGCTTGCTCGGGGTTCGCGGAACGTGAGAGCAAACCGCGGCGAAGCTGGTCTCCTTCCCCGGTTTGCTCTCGCCTTCCCGGAACCACCCAGCAAACCTCAGGGAAGGAGACCTGCTTGCTCGGGGTTCGGGGAACGCGAGAGCAAGCCGGGGAAGGAGACCAGCTTGATTACCAGAGGCTTCCTCAGGTATGCTGGGATACCTGCTTATTCCACGGAGGTCAAGAAAAGCGCTGGTAAGTGACTATACTTGATTACCAGCGCTGGATCACCAGCGCTGGATCCTCTACACCCGAGACAAAACGGGAGTACGGCCAGCGCTGCAAACAGGGAGTTGCAGCGCTGGTGGTGCCCTGCAGATGTGTACACCTCCTAAGTTGCAGCGCTGTAACTCCCTCACCAGCGCTGCAACTTTCTGATGTAGACAAGCCCTCAGTGATAACTGTCCTTACCATTGAACTTTTTTTGTAACACCAAATTGATTACTCCACTAATTGATAGCAAACTGGCGTTGTAAGATTCCATAGGACAATCACTGCTTATTTCCCCACTGGAAGAGCAGCTCTCACTTTGCTGTTCCTGTGCTGGGGGAGTGGGCCAAGCTGAGCATGCAACTCTAGGAATGAACTTCTGCATCTAAAAGTTCTAGAACCACTGATTGTCCCACCACTCATTAGAAAGGCACAAAACTGCAATTCCACCACATGTGGTTGTTCCATGAATAGCCTCTGCATTTATTTTCCAGTTATCCTCAGTTGACTCTTTGAATGCTGAGTCTTTGGGAATATAGCACTAGAATGCCTAGCCAGAGTGCAGCACATTTTTGCTAATACAACTCAATGCTATGCAGACATCATGCCAGCAGAAGTATCAGAGTGTAAAATGCACTCTACCAAAATAGTTTAGGCAGTGTCACCATGACAACAGAATTTTTACCCCTGCAACTTTCTAGTGCAACTTTTTAGAGAGACAGGCTTGAAAGTCTTCACCTAACATTCTATATTATATTAATCAGTGTGGTAAAGTTAAGAGTTTGGAGATTATATGACCCTTAGGGGGATTGTTGTACATATAGCAGTAGCTTCATAAAATGGAATATTAATAAAGCAATTTAATTATGAACATTTGGAGAATCTGCCTATGTACAGTTTACAAATTGTTTGATATCGGGGACCCTGTGTCAGACTGCAGACTCCATTTTGAATGTGGGTCTTTTAGCCTCTGTTAAACTCTGATGATCATTTAAATGAAGCATCGTGGGACAAAGCAAGGGCTACCAACCAGGCTAAACTAGTTTGTCAACATCTGAATTCTAGGAGTGATGGTAACTAAGCAATAGAATCTGTGGTCAGGTACTTTCATTAGCTGATGAGGCTGATTGGGAGTCACCTGACAAAGAAGGAGGAGAGAATAAAAGAGAGTTTCTAACAAATCCTGGAGAGGGAGGCAAGGAGAGAAAAGACCACAGATACTCCATGATTCAGGGGAGAAACCATGTGCAGGAGGGCAGCAAGAGAGAGGAAGAATCCTGAACTAGAGGACTCTGACCTAAGTCCAAAGAATGCTCTAAGAGTGGTGAGGAAATTGAGGCAGGGCATTGTGTATAGGGTTTTATTATTTTTTTGTCCAGATCTGTATACTTATTGTGCTTGCTAACAGAGAGTGTTTTTTGGGCACCCTTGTAAAGTCTGTGTGTCTGTGTTCAACTACTACGTATCACAGAAGAGGTGAACTATGTACCCAGAGTGTCCACAATGTTGAACCTCTGGGAAAAGGATGTGTTTAAGTCTGCGGGGGTCAGTGCTGGCCTGGGGGCTTAAGAGAGCTAGGTTGTGTGGCCCTGTTTCTGGGAAGTAGAACTAGAAGCCTGTGCCCTGGAAGCGTACCAGAGAATCCAAGGGAAAAAGCAGTTGCTGCAGCCTATTCAGGCCAAGGGAAGCTTAAGAGCACAAATCAAGCATATTGGGACCCTGTAGCAGTGCCTCCTCCCGGCCCCTCCACAAACACAGTCAGAGACCAACTGAAGTGCAGAACCCGTGTCCTTTTATTGTTTGTGTCCGTTCCCACCACCTATTATTTACTGCTATCTACAGAGACCAAGACTCTGGGAGACTGCTAACTTCCTGGCCAGCAAGGAGCTAGAGCCCATGCTCCTCCCTTTCCTGTCTCCCCTTGCTTCCTGTCTCTTAGCCAGCTTTATAGGGCAGGCTGGCTACCCAGGCCTGCAAGTGGATCCACTCTGGTAATTAGGGTGTGGCCCCTCAGCCAGCCCAACTACTACCCTTCTTCCTCTGGAACAGGGCTAGCAGGGGCCTGGCTTGTTTCTCCAACTAGCACCCTGTTACAGACCCAATCATCAGAGTCTTGTGAATGTCCAGCAGAGGGAGCTTTATCAGAGTTGTGATTGATGTTAAGCCTGGATAATCATTGTAATTGCTTTTTATCCATGTGTCCTTTTTGTGTATAATTCTTTTAGTTATGAGTGTTCTGAAATATTAAACCTTGAGTGTATATATGAAATATAAGCTAATTGTCTCTTTCATAAAAGAAAGAATTCAAACAAACAAGTATCACTAGAAGTGAAAGTACAGATTCCAATCTTTATTTGAAGGTGTCGTATTGTCATCTAGATATATTTTTAGTGCTATATCTTTACTATGCCTAACTTTATATTCCTTGAGTAACCAAAATTGCCATTCAATGTGCACTTGGGGCTCTTAAAAATGTAGGATTGGGCCCTATTTGTTTCTGTAACTAATTCCTTGTACTTCTAATTCTCTTTTAAACAGATACAAATCTGAACTTGAGAGAAGTCAGCAAACATTGATTACAGGAGACTTATCATTCAGGAGTATACCACAGAAGAATTTTTCTGTTCCTTTAACACCAAATAAAAATCACAGTGGTAGTCCCCCCGTGTCTAGCATGCAATTGAATAAAGTGAATTCCTTTGAAAGTACAGGTCACTCCAGAAAGCATAAAAGAAAACAAAAGGTGAATGAAGAAAACAGGTGACCATGTGTTTGGCTTATAATCTGTTAATGTCTATAATTTTCCAATATTTGAAAATTAATTCCCATGAGTGAATGTGTAGGAATTTAAGTGAGCGTGCTTTGTGAGTTCAAGACTATGCTTTGTCTTGATCAGGGGAGGGTACAAATGCATATACTAATATGGACATAACATACGTACATCCTAATTATGTTCTATAACAAAATATTCAGGTGAAGTTTTCATTCAAAATAATTGAAATTCAGTTTTGCTGGCTGCCAAATCGGGGGCTTGAGGCATTTACTAGTAAGTGCTCAGAGCTGGAAATGATTACCAGTGACAATGTAACATTGTAAAGGCATGGGGCTATCGGTGATAGGCTGTTAAACTTTGATGATCATTGAAATGGAGCACCGCGGGACAAAGCAAGGGCTACCATCCAGGCTAAACTAGTTTGTCAACATCTGAATTCTAGGAGTGATGGTAACTAAGCAACTGAATCTGTGGTCAGGTACTTTCATTAGGTGATGAGGCTGATTGGGGGTCACCTGACAAAGAAGGGGGAGAGAATAAAAGAGGGTTTCTAACCAGGACCGGCGCTAGGGTTTTGAGCGCCCTAGGAGGACGGCAATTTCGCCGCCCTGCGCACTGGTCCCGCGGCTCCGGTGGAGCTGCCGCAGTGGTGCCTGCAGAGGGTCTGGCGCTCCGCGGCTCCGGTGGAGCTGCCGCAGTGGTGCCTGTGGAGGGTCCGGTGATCTGGCGCTCCGCGGCTCCGGTGGAGCTGCCGCAGTGGTGCCTGCAGAGGGTCTGGCGCTCCGCGGCTCCGGTGGAGCTGCCGCAGTGGTGCCTGCGGGCGGTCCACCGGAGCCGCGCGAGCAGCCGACCATCCGCAGGCACCACTGCGCCAGCTCCACCGGAGCCGCGGAGCGCCGGATCACCGGACCCTCCACAGGCACCACTGTGGCAGCACCACCGGAGCCACGGACCACCTGACCGCCCGCAGGCACCACTCCGGCAGCTCCATGGGAGCTGCCTGTCACCCCCTCCGGCGGTGCCCTGACCCAGGGGACACCCTGGGCTGCCGGCTGCCGTGGAGGCACCCTGACCCAGGGGACACCCTGGGCTGCCGGCTGCTGCGGAGGCGCCCTGACCCAGGGGACACCCTGGGCTGCCGGCTGCTGCGGAGGCGCCCTGACCCAGGGGACACCCTGGGATGCCGGCTGCAGTGGAGGCGCTCTGACCCAGGGGACACCCTGGGATGCTGGCTGCTGCGGAGTCACCCTTACCCAGGGGACACCCTGGACTGCCGGTTGCTGCCGGCAGCTCAGACTCTCTCTCTGTCCCAGCAGCAGCGGCTGCTCAACCATTTAAAAAAAATAGGGTGCGCTTTTTGGCGCCCCCAAATCTCGGTGCCCTAGGCAACCACCTAGTCCGCCTAAATGGTTGCACCGGCCCTGTTTCTAACAAATTCTGGGGAGGGAGGCAAGGAGAGAAAAGACTACAGATACTCCATGATTCAGGGGAGAAACCATGTGCAGGAGGGCAGAGGGAGAGAGGAAGAATCCTGAACTAGAGGACTCTGACCTAAGTCCAAAGAATGCTCTAAGAGTGGTGAGGAAATTGAGGCAGGGCATTGTGTATAGGGCTTTATTATTTTTTTGTCCAGATCTGTATACTTATTGTGCTTGCTAACAGAGAGTGTTTTTTGGGCACCCTTGTAAAGTCTGTGTGCCTGTGTTCAACAATTACGTATCATTGACGAGGTGAACTGTGTACCCAGCGTGCCCACAATGTTGAAGCTCTGGGAAAAGGTTGTGTGTTTAAGTCTGCGGGGTGAGTGCTGGCCTGGGGGCTTAAGTTACAGTTATAAAGAGGGCTAGAATTTATGTGGAATGTATATGTTTTTGCATTTAAAATTTGAAAATAACCTCTTATGTTTTCTGTTTTAAAAACAAAACAAACAAAAACCCCTAACCTACTCAAGTTGGGCACAGTTGTTTTACCACCTTAAGAATATTTATACTACTTCAGCATGCTTAAATCTTTTTTTTTAGGAAACGTACTGAAAACCTACAAACAAAATTAATAGAATACATGTACAACCACTTTCCAGTAAATTTAGAAGTTTATTGACACAATAAACTCAATGTAAATATCCAGGAATTTTTCTATTACAGTTTTTCAGTTGGTGCTTCCTTTGTTGCAGTGGCGCCTCCTGCTGGTCATCTTGGGAATTAGCTCTTTCCAGCCTTTGGAGCACTCTCTGCCGGCGGATGTCTCCCCGGCCTCAGGCACCGTGTCCCTCCCAGACCCCAGTGCCCTTTTCCTCGGGGTTCTGCCCCAGCAATACCCCCACTCTCTCTGGGTCTCCCCTCCCAGGGGAGCCCCCAACCCTCTAAAACCACCTTGCTTCAGTGGCTACTGCCAGTCATCTTACCCCTGCTCACTGGGGAAGACTGCAGTCTGTAATGGCCACTCATCATTGGCAAGGGGTTAGGATCAGCTGCCTCTGCCTGTTCCTGGGCTGCCCCTCTGCAGCACCAGTACCTCCATAGGCCTCCATCAAGACCCGCAGCCTGGGGAGTTGCCAAGCTAGAATGCCCCGACTCCTCTTGCCCTTTCCTCCAGCTCTGCTCTGCTTCGGGTACCTTGCTTGCAGACAGCTTGTGTGTGGAATGATTTACATGTAGAATTCTTGCTAGTGGGATCACCACACATTTGGAGATGACTAGAGCCCACAGTCTAAAATGTAGCTATATTTGTCCACAGAACACAAATGAGGATCAGCTCTAATGTACAGTAAGTCTAGAACAAAGTACAAAAATGAATATTATGCATGACAACAGCTAGCTTTACAAAACTGATCTGATTGTGAGGAATGTGCAGGGAAGGTACCTCAATGTTCATTGTTAGGATGCCTCTCTTAAAAAACAAAACAAAAAACTTGATATACTAAATATAATGAATCATAACTCAAACTTCTTGTCATTGAGATGCTGGCCAGCTTAGATATATTTGAACTGCAGATAGTACTCCCCCAACCCTCTTTAGCTGCCCGTGACATTAATCGGCAAAGTATTCCAGTCAGTTGACTGCTGGGGATACAAAAGCAGACTGATGTCAATCATATAGTACTTTGTGCTGATGGATGATCTGTGTCGTGGACTCTCTTATTCAAAATTGCAACTGACAGCTTGACCGATTGCCCTACCTTATTTCCACCATACAGTAGTGAATTAATTCTCTTATGAATTGTCAGCTGTGTAAAGGTAGATATGCTTGCCCCCACTCTTTTAAAATAGAAAATAAATCATTCTCATCCTCAAAGTACTAAGAGTCACAGAGCGATTGCTCGGCATCGGGCATCTTCATCGGTGTTCTCGTGGCAACAAGACACACAGCTGTCCTTCATCCAGCAGTCAAGAAACCCCTTTAAAGAGAGGTTTTACTTTATCCCATTTTCCATGGCAAAAATAGGCAACTCCTAGCCACAGTGGCTTAAGATCAAAGAAGACAGATTTCAACAAGTGCCCTGAAAATTGTGGTAATTCTTCTGTCATCAAGCAGTTAAAAACACAGACCCAAGATATCTTGCAAGTGTAGTTATGACTTTAAATCTATTTTGTAAATAAGAACATCTTATTTTTTTTTAAGATAATTAAAACCCTCTGTGTTTAAGAACTTCATTGAAGACTGCTTCATATATAAAATGGGGGTAAAATACCTACTCAGCGTGTCAGACTTTTTGAGATCTCTGGGTGAAAAACACTATATACATGTTTATTAATTATTGTATTGATTTATAAAGTTTTTCCAGTATGAAAAAATTAACTGAGCTAAGAAACTGACTTGTTTTATTGTGTTTTTTAATTTAAGTCTTTGGAAGATTCTGTAGAGTAATCTGTTCTATCAAAAAGTCATTTTTCACGGAGATCTTTGCCTGGTTAAAGTAAAACCATAGTAGAATGAGCATCTGGAGCTTCTTCAGCTGAGAAATCCCCCACCCAGTGAATAGATGGGTCTCCTTTCTTAGATTTCTAGTTGGGATTTTGTGGTTCCCAACAAGTCAGATGCCAGGCAGAACTAAGGGTCTTCAATTTGACTTAATTCGACAAGGCTTTATTCAATGCACACAAAGGGAGAGCCCCTGGTACAAAAATCATTCAGAGTCCCTCCAGCAAGGAGCCTCTCTCATTGTTATTTTATAGCACATGGCAGTTACATATCAAGTTACTTAACACAAATCTCTAACCAATCATATTTAACCTTTCTGTAAATGCTAATACTTCTTCATTCCACATGTTGAGCTCACTCCCCACCCGCTGGCCTTCTCTAGAATGTTCCTAGGGTGGTGAGCCACAGCATGCTTCCCTATGCACAAGCACCCTGCAAACCACATTTTATCCAAAATGAACACAAGCATACCCTTCAGCCCCCCCGTTTCGTTTTGAGGCTAAGAACAATTCTTAGACCCCCACTAACGCCACTTCTTTGTATTTATTAGGAGCAATAATTGACCTTATCAACACTTAACTGCAATTTTAGTAACAAAATTAAATAATGCACAATGATATCTACAATAGAAATAATAGTAAGAAGTCCCCATACCCATTGCGAGAACACAGCCCAAATCCATCCCCATGGAATCTCTGTTTCCACAATAGCAAACCTTTCTATCCACTGAATCACTGTAATTGCCCAACCACTTCTTTCGTAATATCTTTTAAAAGGCTTAACACAATAGAAAGAACAAGATGTTTAAGCAAGGCTTGCCTGCCAAAGTTAATTACCCAAATCCACACCAAATAGTGGACACCTTCCTCACTGCTATATCATCCATTAAATCAAACATTACATGCACCATTAAGTCAGGTCCCAACATTTAAGATAAGGCTTGTCCTGACTTTAGGTTTCTCATACACAAAACCCATCCTCCCAGGATGGAACATTGGTCCCATGGGAAAGCTATATAGTTATCTCCGGTCCTTATTCTACACAGGTGTCTGTGACATGGGAGTGGGTGGACAGGTCAAGCCTCCAATTCAGAGCCCAACCCACAGGAATTAACACCCCTCCAAGGATGGAATGACCATCCTAGCATGCCCCTGTTATAGATAGGGACCACTCCCCTGCCATCATCCAAGGTGAAGACATTCAGTCTTTGAGAACTGCAGCTCTCACCCAACAGGGCACCTGTGACATGAGCAAGTCTCCTATCAGGGCTGCAACTTTCATGTTGAACACCGTGCCAGGAAGATAACACAATTCTTCCATGTGCCTAGACCAATGCTTGCTTATACATTTTAGTAGTTTTTAATAGATGGCTGAGTACAACAGTGAGGACCTGCCCAACTGTGTTGCTGAGTTAAGGTGATATCTAACTTGATTAGACATGAGCCCTACTCTCACCACAATAAACTGTCATCCCTACTACTAACAAATTTTCAACCCAGTCCCTATTATTAGATTTGATAGCTTGAGTAATGGCATTTACAACTGATCCAGTGGCTCCTCCCCAGGTGATTACATCAATAAAACACTGAAAGCCACTGCAGCATTATTAAGATGAGAGCTCTAAAAAACTCTCACGTTTCAGAAACCACTCAAAACAATTAGTAGACCACAAAAATTCCTACATCAATTTTAAACTGGTGAAAACACTTAACAATATTAAGAATGGCTTTCCAGGAGTCCATAGAGTAAACAGGGATTATTGTGCCCCACGTTGAGTCCCACCCTTGTATACTTTTACATGTGACAGGTGCACCCAAACTGGAATTCCAGTGACCCAGTCTGCTGAAGGAGTTGTCAAGAGAATCGTGTGAGGCTCAGTCCAGGCTGGTTCAAAGGTTCATTTTCTATAGGGTTTCACCATCACCAGACTGCACCTCACACGGGTCCTCTTCACTGGCCTTTGGGTCTGGTTCAGTTCAGGGGTCCTATGAGACACACTGAGATAACAATTTGCAATATTCAACAAGCTGGTCACCCATGACATACAGTCCCCCCCCTCCAGTGCACAGATTTCCTGGTGTCCTCATCGCCCACCCTGTCAGCATTTCACAAGGAGATAAGTGATGTGGATTAGTAGGACGGGCTCTCATAGACATGAGAACCACTTGTAGGTTGGTGACCCAGTCTTTCCCTGTAAAATGGGTACCGTGGTCGCTATCAGTGAAGCATGGAATTCCCCATCGGGGAATTATTTCGGCCATCAATATTTTAGCTACATCAGACGCAGTGGCCTTGGCCACTGGGAAAGCTTCTACCTACTTAGTAAAGTGATTCATGATCCCAGAACATATTCTTTCCCTCTGCACCTTGGCAGGGGCCCAATCAAATCTATTTGTAACTGTGTGAAGGGCTGTGTTGGTCTTGGCTGATGTCACATTTTCATCTTTACTGTGGGAGCAAAATTACATCAAGCACACGTTACACACCTCCTCATACACACCTCCGTTACACACCTCCTCATTTGCATTAAGCTTAGGATGCCGCCAGGTGTTCAACATCCGGTGGATCACTCTCCATGTTCCATCATGTCCCAACATGTGATACACTTGTATCATAGTTCCCATCAGCACATTTGGTAACACTAATGTGTTCCCTGGACCTCTCCAAGTGTTATAATCACACAGTTTATCCCCATTACCCATCCATAACCACTTCTCTGGCCTTGGTGCAGTGTGTTGGATGTCCTGTAATTCAAAAGAGTTGGGGTTTTTTGAGAGGCTGTGTTGCACCAATCAATTGGGTCTCTTTACCTTACATGGTTGCTAGTTTAGCTAGTTCATCTGCCCTTCAGTTCCCCTTGCTATGACGGTCTGTCCCTTTTGTATGCGCACTCACTTTTATCACTGCTACTTCAGTAGGTTTCTGCATGGCTGCATGAAGTTTCTCCACTATCCCCCCATTTTGTATTGGGGATCCTGTACTCGTCAGGAATCCCTGATTTACCCACAAGTTAATATAATAATGTACAACCCAAAACGCATCTCTAGAATCAGTATATATATTTACAGCATGACCTTCCGCAACTTCACATGCTGCAACTAACGTCTGTAGTTCTGCTACTTGTGTTGATGCCCCAGGTAAACTGCCAGGCTCCACCAGCTGCCCATCTTGAGTACAAACGGCCCATCCTGTGTGTCGCTTGCCGTCCTTATAGAACCACCATCCACGTATAGGCAAGGGGCACCAGATATTTCAGTTTCTTTTACCAATGGAAGGTCCATGGGCTTTTTCTCAAGGCAACAATAATGAGGGTGTCACTCATCTGGGCTAGGTATGAGGGTGGCAGGATTTAGCGATGATGCTCATTGCAGATGTACCGAAGGCATTAGCAAGCTTATTTCCCATCGAGTCCATCTTGCCACATGGACTGACGAAGATTTCTTTCCTGATAAAACAGCAAGGACAGCATGAGGCATGACAATATTTACATCCTGCGCACCAATAAATGGTGAGGCCTGACTTAGGGCCATAGAAGCTCCTTCCACCACCTGGAAGCATGGTGGCATTGCTTGAGCAACAGCATCTAGTTTAGAAGAATAATATGCTACTGGGCAGTTTGTCCTCATGTTTTTGTGTTAATACTGCTGTCATATGTCCCTCACAGACATGTATGTACAATGTAAAAGGCATTAATGGATTAGGAAGTCCCTGGGCAGTACTTAGCCTCTGTTCCGATGTGGTAAATGCCTTTTCACATTCATGTGTCCATTCAATTGCATCATGTGGTCCACCAGCACCCTTCAGGAGATTATTAAGGGGCTGGACAATCCTTGAATAATTTGGGATTTGAATTTGGCAGAAATTAAATAGCCCCAACACTTTCCTAACTCCCCTGACCATAATTGGTCGTGGGCATGCATTAGTAGCCTCAATGCGGTCAATAGTTAAACGCTTGTACTCCTTGGATATTAGATACCCCAGATAGGATACTTCCTCCTTTGCGATCTGAGCCTTTCTAGCATTACATTTTACCGCACTGTCTGCCAAGTGCTGCAGGATCACTTCTAAGTCTTTCATGTGCATTTGGCAATCTGGTGAGGAGACAAGAAGATTATCAACATACTGTACAACCAAGAAGTTATGTCTGGCAGCTCTGCCAGCACATCAGCTAATGCTCTATGAAACAAAGTAGGTGAGTTATGAAAATCCTGGCTTAGGCGAGTAAAGGTATATTGCTTTCCTTTAACAGTAAATGCAAACCAAAATTGACCGTCAGGATGCACAGGAACAGACCAAAAGCCATAGCTAATTTCCAAGGCAGAAAATACTATGTGATCATTAAAAGCATGTAAGCCTCCCTCTACCATCCACGCCTGTGCCTTTTCCCAGAAGGGTAGGTCTGGGTTATTAAACTGCAAAGACGGCAATTCTTTTAACATGCTCCACAAGTCAGATGGACTCATATGAGTGCGCTCTAGGCGACTAACAGTATCAGGGTCCCCTTCCCCTTGATTAGGATTAGGGACAGTGTGCATTCTCACCGGAGCCATGAAACTAGACTGAAATCCCCATGTTACACATGTATGGTCCAAAGGTGCTGAGGGATAAGATTTCTTTCCCTGCACGTCTGCTTCTTTATACTTTTTTGCTTCTGCTTGCAGTTTTTCTACTTTTGCGTCTAACTCTCCCATGCTTCCTTTTAACATATCACACTTTCTAACCAGCTATTCATAATCAACAATTAAACACATACCAGTCATTTAATCCATCTTTATTCCAGTCATGCAGCCAAAATATCTCCGCAAGAAAACTAATGAACTTTCTGCTACAATAGTTATAAAAGCACTAATTATACACTCTTCATATTGTGGATCACTGTATCCCTTCATCTTTCCCTCTTTTTTTAACCTAAATATCCTCCAATCTCCAAATTTTTAAATACAATTCTGTTTATAGACTAATAACAATTTATTCAAATCAAACACCCCAGACTGAAATGCCCAATCAGCAGATTAATCCTTTTTGCAATTTATTTGATCTGCACAATTACAATGTCCAATTAGGAGAATGTGACCAGATGTCCCAATTTTATAGGGACAGTCCCAATTTTTGGGTCTTTTTCTTATATAGGCTCCTATTACCCTCCCCGCACCCCCCGTCAGGATTTTTCACACTTGCTGTTTGGTCACCCTAAATTAGGAGATCTGGGCCAGCCAACACATTAGCTAGAGGTACTTATGGCTATACCTGCCCCTACACTAACTGTTGGTCCTTACAGCCTCTTTGATTTCCCATTTCACAATTACAATTTCCAAGTAGGCGATCTGGGCCAGCCAACACATTAGCTAGAGGTACTCTGGCTATATCTGCCCGTATACTAACTGTTGGTCCTTATAGCCTCTTTGATGCTGCACTTCAACAACACTTACTCAGAGGAACTTGCAGTTTAACCAGCCCCCACACTAAGTACAATGTCTTAAGACTACAGCAAACACCCTGAATCCCCCAACACCAAGACTTGCTTACTACAAAAGGTATGGGAGTCACCAGTTAGGTCAGAGACACATAACTAAATAAAAAATGAACAAACTTACCCTCTAATTTGATTGTAGGTCGTGGTCCCGAAGGATATTTCTCACCCTGCTCACTGCACCAAGAAACTGTTGGGATTTTGTGGTTCCCAATGAGCCAGATGCCAGGCAGAATCAAGGGTCTTCAATTTGATTCAATTCGACACGGCTTTATTCAATGCACACAAAGGGAGAGCCCCTGGTACAAAAATCATTCAGAGTCCCTCCAGCAAGGAGCCTCTCTCATTGTTATTTTATAGCACATGGCAGTTACATATCAAGTTACATAATACAAACCTCTAACCAATCATATTTAACCTTTCTGTAAATGCTTATACTTCTTCACTCCACATGTTGAGCTCACTCCCCACCCCCTGGCCTTCTCTAGAATGTTCCTAGGGTGGTGAGCCACAGCATGCTTCCCTATGCACAAGCACCCTGCAAACCACATTTTATCCAAAATGAACACAACATACCCTTCAGTACTTTAATCCAATTAAGCCAAAATCATTGGCAAGTGGTCTCCGGAAAAGATAATTTTTAAAATGGTAATGCTGCTCTGCAGGACAGTTGTCTCAATTCAAACATTCACTCTTCGCTTACTCTTAGTTCAAATGGGAAGAGTTTTCATTCAAGGTTTAATTTATATGCACGGTCACATCATAAAGTTAATTGCAAACCTAAGATGAAGTTTCAGCTTTGGAAGCATGAAGCATTTTTTTGGGGGGTGAGGGGAGAAGGGAGGGAATGGGGGGAGGAGAAGGGAGGGGATGGGGGGGGAGAAGGGAGAAGGAAAATTCTCAACTGCTATTGGCTGCCATTTGTTTGTTCGCAGATAGAGTACTAGTGGAATAGGTCCTCATAAAAGAACGATCAGATAATTTATTTTACACGCTAATAATCTGAAATTGATGATTACTGTTCTTCATGTGCAAAATTTCATTGACGTTTGTGGAAAAAAAATACATATTCTGAGCCTTTCCAAACACATACACGTGTATCATGAGAAAAGCAGTTTTGATTTTTAGATACGTGGTTTTAGTGAAAAAAACAGACCCTATATGATATTTACTAAAGGCCCCTTCCACAAAGGGAGACATGCACTGAATAAGTTAAATGAACACTATTTGGTTAAATTTGGCACAAAATATAGGTTTCTAATAGCTTTTCTTCAGAAGCAGCTTTTTCAAAACTTAAGACCAAATAGAAATGTTTCAATAACATTTTAGAAAATTCCAGTGGAGGTAGCTCTTAAAAACAAAGAGCAGTGATTCTCAAACTTTGATATTGGTGACCCCTTTCACGTAGCAAGCCTCTGAATGCCCCCCCCCGCCCACTCATATAAATTGAAAACACTTTTTAATATATTTAACACTATTATAAATGCTGGAGGCAAAGCGGGCTTTGTGGTGGAGGCTGACAGCTTGCGACCCCCCACAAAATAGCCTCACGACCCCCTGAGGGGTCATGACCCCCAGTTTGAGAACCCCTGACAAAGAACCTCTGCAAAATTTGTGGCCTAAACACTGCAGTGTTGTGCCAGTGCATACGAATCAGAAAATGAAGCTAGTAAAAAAAAAAGTGAAAATGATCTACAGTCACTATCGAAACTCAAAAAAAGAAACATAAATTGTGCCAACTAGACTTTTAAAGGCCTTTCAATTTTCATAATTTGATAATAGATTTAAAAATTTTTTATATTGCTATATATTTAACCTGATAATCAGTTTTTAAATAGTTATTTTTATTTGCATCTTATTAAGTGCATAGAATATGTCTAATTAGAATGTGTAGTCTGCTTGAAAGTACTAATAGAGTAACTACCCTTTTAAGCAGAAGGCATCATATTAATCATTTTTCTTTTAAATTAAGAATTAAAGTCTAGAGTAGAAGAATTGGAGCAACAGCTACAAGATCAAGAAAAAGAAAAGAAATTCCATATGAACAAACTTCAAGAAACTCAAGTCCAGCTGGAGAAAACAAAACTGGAATTCACAGAAAGATTCCATTTTGCACAAAATTAGAAATGAATTGAATAGAATGACAGCACAATGTGATCAAGCTACTGACCAGGTACAGGAACTGCTCACTTATTGTTGTACTGTTCCTGAAAAATGCAACTTTAAGCAAAAAGATGTTAAGCTTGCCATTTTCTGCAAGGGTCCAAGCACTTCTTAGCAGGTATGTAGCATCTTGCAGCCTCATGCCTTTGGGCATGATGCACTGAAGATCTGGAACATCTTCTCCAGTAGGGCCCTACCAAATTCATAGCCATGAAAAATGCATCACGGACCATGAAATCTGGTCTTTTGTGTACTTTTATCCTATTCTATACAGATTTCATGGGGGAGACCAGTGTTTCTCAAATTGAGGGTCTTTACTTCTGTGCTGCCTTCAGAGCTGGGCAGCCAGAGAGCAGTGCCTGTTGGCCAGGCACTCAGCTCTGAAGGCAGTGCCCCACCTGCAGCAGCGCAGAAATAAGGGTGACAATACCATACTATGCCATCCTTACTTCTGTGCTGCTGCTGACACTAGCTCTGCCTTCAGAGCTGGGCTTCCAGCTAGTAGCTGCCACTCTCCAGCCTCCCAGCTTGAAGGTGGCGCAGCCACTAGCAGCAGCACAGTGTTAAGGGTAGCAGCACTGCAACCCACCCCACATAACATTGTGACACTCCCCCCCCCCACACAATACCTTTTTGGATCAGGACTCCTAAAATTACAACACTGAGACATTTCAGATTTAAATAGCTGAAATCATACACACACAATTTATGGTTTTTTAAATCCTATTACCGTAAAATTGACCAAAATGGACTGTAGGTCCCTACCAATAATATCACACAGAGCAAGAGTGACAACTGATGGCCAATTGTGACCTAAAAGGGACACTCATATAGTTTAACATTTTCAGCCTAAACTACCATAAATTCAGGGGAAAGTTATTTGGATTCTAAACTATCACAGGCCAAATACTTGGGTAAACTCAAGTTAAGGATGAGAGTGCCTTACAATAAATTTGTAGTAATTAAAAGTAACAAGTATTAAAAATACAGGAAACTCAAAATTAAGTAAACGTAAATTGCAAACCAACATTTATAAATTTGGAAATGTATAATTAAGGCTCTCAAACAATTTCAACTCAGCCTCTTCAGTGACTCTAGCCTCTAATCTTTCTTCCTGGAAAATGTGCTGTTTTCAACTCCTTCACATAAGAGTTTCCGAGATTAGGTCTGCATACCGAACTGGTGTTTTGATCAAGGGCTTTTTGTACTGGCTCTAGAACAATTTGTAAAAGCCAGTATATTATTGGTTTAGTGAACAGGCCACTGCTATCCCTTTGTAACTTTTTTCCCTTTGAGTGGTTGTCCATATGCACAGTTTTCTGATGGTGTGGAATGTACCCCACTCACCCATGTTCAGAGACTCATGCACCTGGAGCGTCCTCATGTCCTGCACCGAGGGCATAAAAGGGTGGAGCAGACCAGCCACCGCTCAGTTCCTCTCATGCCTCCTGGCTTCGAGATGAACATAGGCAGTGAGCAGTGCTAACAAAATACCTGGCTCTTGTCAAATTTGTGCATAGTATAGATAGGGATAGTTAGTTGTTACCCACTGGCATTTTGGTTTTTTAACCAGAATGGCTATTTCTTTCTGATGCCAGGATGGCTTCTTCTAAGTCCCCTGGATTTACATACTGCCCATCAAACAAGGGCACTATACCCTTTAATGTTTGGCATTTAAAATATGTATTTTGTCTGGGGGAATATCCCTGGAAAATGTCCTATTTGCAAGTCCTTCACTTGCAGGACCTGCAAATCTAGAGAAGACCTGCTCCAGATGTACTTAACGAGTAAAGCAATGAGATTAGTTTCAGGCCCTGGGTCATATAATCACAGAATATCAGGGTTGGAAGGGACCTCAGGTGGTCATCTAGTCCAACCCCCTGCTCAAAGCCCAACTTATGCTATCTTATGTCCAGACAAAGCAGCTTTAGGACACATCCTGTGTTTCTACTGCCAGTTGTCACAGAGTTAACATCTGAGCTAGCAGATTCATCTGCCTATATTTTTCTGTAACCCCTTTGGGGTCTAGAGAGCATGGCCCCTTTAAATCTTTTTCCCAGGAGGGAGAGGGAGAGTAAGAAAAAAGGAGGGAAACTCCAGGGGGCAGCGCTGGAGCTCCAGGGAGAGAGAGGAGAGCCAGCAGGCCCTGGAGAAGGAAGCAGGGAGAACCTGCCTCAGGCCTGAGGAGGACAGGCCCAATCGGGGACAGCCCAGGACAGGAGCCAGGGGGAGCACTGTGCCGGGGGGAATCGCCCGAGAAGGACAGGCCGGAGCTGGACCCAGTATCATGGCTGCCCAGAGCTGCGTGGGGCTGTGAGTACTGGGGCTTGTGACTCTGCATTGGGAACAAAGAGGGAGGTTGTAGTTAGTTAAGTGGGGATGTGGTCGCTCTGTGTGGCTTTGCAGAGAGCGGCAGAAGAGGGCACTGGAGGGGTTTGCTGGGGAGAGATCACTGGCACCGAAGATGACCAGGAGCACCCAAGACTCACCACTGGACTGGAACTTTGCTCAGGCCTCCTGAACTCTGTGTGCAGACACACTGCTCAATGTCTGCCCTTCCATACTGTGCTACCACTGGGCCTGTGAGGCCTTGGTTTGGATGCAGCCCTGTTTTACAACTCCCTTTATATTTCCCCTTGTTGTATTTCTCCTCTCATCCCTCTGTAAATAAATATCTCCCTTTGTTATAGCCATTGTACTTTTCCTTTGGGTGTGTGTGTTCACTCTGGGGGGTTTGGAACAGGTGCCCCTGGGATGGAAGGGATTTCTCCTGCTGCATTCCTGCGAGCGCTGTCTCTTGGCCAGAGCTGCCTGCAGAGCAGACTCTATCTTGGCCATGAGGGCGCTAAAGTTACACTTGGTGGCCCGTACGGGGAACTTTGCCGTACACACACACGCACACACCCCTACGTTGTGCACCCTGGACTCTCCTTCACACAGAAAAGAAACTCCTGAGTGACTTTCATCTCAGTTTAAAAAAAAAACACATGGAGAGAGGATTATTAGAAGACTTGTGCCAAGGAGCACGAATCCCAGTAACCAAAGCTGTGCTGGTGGCGGGGTTCCCAGAAGAGATGGAACCAAATGAGACTGAGGAGAGCCTAGATGCAGCTGATATACTGGGGACGGTAAAGGTCCACACCCGTATTTACAAAGTGCAGGGCATGGTAGCACTATGTACTCACTCCAAGGAGGCAGACCTTGATAAAGTGCCCAAAGAGATGCAAGTAGAAGGTATACCCTGGACAATTCTGGGGGCAAAACAGTTCCCTCCTAGTGTGACCATGTCACTTGAGGTGGATTCTTTAGCGCAGAAATTGCAAGCTCTGATGGTGGATGAGAAGCGGACAAGAGAATTAATTTTGGCATTAGGAGGGGCTCCAACACCTATAGCACCCAGCCTGGTGGGATGGGCCAAAGAGCTCAGAAACGCTCTCAGAGATGCATTGTGTTAAACCCCCAAGTTGGGGCCTCAGGGCCAGACAACGGGTGCTCCGGCCTCCACGCCCCCACGGATTTTTCCCCCAGCCACCAGAACTACCGCAGGTCATGTAGCTGCTCGGAAAGCAGAACGTGCAACAGGAAAGAGCAATCTTGTGGTCGGCCGGCCATGAGGGGCGAAGTTCCCCCACGACAGTTGTGTCCTGGGTAAGGATACTGGGGCCTGATTACCTTGTATGGGTATAAACCAGTCGCGGCCTCGCAATTGGCGTATCACAAATTATGATGACAAATTCGCTATATATTGCCTGCCCCCTCCCGGGGACGGGCGGAGAGAACTCGAACTCTTGTCGAAACCGTACCCAGGCCTGATCAACCTGAAGATCTCTCTCGGCTCACGCGTTTCCTGAAGCCTAACCGCTTGCCGGCCGTGATGAAACTCGTGTGGTTTGTATGTGTAAGTAGAATTAGCTGCTAAGTATAACTGTGCTGTAAGATAGGAGGCAAAGACTGATCCCAGCCGCCCCAAGGCTCCTGCTAGGGGAAACCCGTCGACCAGGAAACCTTGAAAGCAAGGGGGACTAGTCGAGCCTCGCAATTTGTGTGTATGTAAACAAATCGTTGCATTTATGGTTACTAATAGCACCAATACCACTCTTACTAACCCCTGGAACGACCTGAATAACTATTGGGACCTAGAAAAATATCAGGGTCAACTTTTGTTTGTAATTATAGTATTTTTATTGTTTGTTCTGGTATTATATTGTAAGCCCAAGTTGTAACTGGTACTGAGCTATTCCTTATCCTGACTCATTCAATAAACCCTCAACTTTTAACCCCACGACTGACTTTTTGCGTTATCCCCATTGCTACCCTCGGGCACTTGTCAACCCCCCCCCCGAGAGCATCCAGTGATCGAACCTCCGCCCTATCCCAACGCTCATTACCCGGTAGATAACGGGCACCTTGTGACCATATCGGTGGAGCGAGGGGCGAGAGTAATCAGTAATTAACACATTGAAGCTGGTATATGACAGTGCTCCATACAAGCGGTTACGTTCTTTCTCAGGGGTGTCACCTGTACCTTCAGGGAAGGATGATTACGAGACCTGGAGGGATTTTACAGTGCCACTTGTCCAAGAGTGGGAATGCTCTGATGTTGAGAAGTGGAAACGTGTGCTTGAGAGTCTGAAGGGACCTGCCATGCGACTTATCCGAGCCCTTAAAGACTCACAACCAGCTGCCACAGTGCAAGACTATTTAACCGCTCTTGAAAGTGTCTACGGTGCTACTGATAGCAGTGAAGACCTGTATTATCGTTTCCGCCAGACCTATCAAGAGCCCCATGAACGATTGTCGGATTTTATCAGGAGACTAGAGGATTTGCTACAGCAGGTAAGGCAGAAGGAGGACATCTCCATCAAGCGCATTGATTCTGCTAGGTTGGATCAATCCTTTGGGGCACCCGACAAGATGGGTTGATGTTGTGGCGACTGCAGCTGAGGGAGCGGGCCCAAAACCCACCCCCATTCCACAAGCTCATTCGAGAGATACGTGAAGAGGAGGAGTGATTGTTGCAAATGGATGCACTGGTGCAGCCGAAGATGGTAGCGAGTCACACCACCACAGTGCTTGGAGAGATGGAAGACGCCTCGTCAGTGGCAGCAGCACTGAGAGATTTGACCCGAGAAGTGGCCATGATGAAGGCTCAGGGACATACTGTGCCATCGTCAAGAGGGGAGAGCAGCAGGATGAGTAACAGCTGGCGAGAGGGTTTCTCTTATAACTGTGGAAGAGATGGTCACTATGCCTTGGACTGCCAAAACAAGACAGATCATGCAAGGGTATCTCAGAGATTGCAGCAAACCATTAGAAAGTTTCAGGGAAACACCATCAGGGCTTGGGGAAGGAGATGTCACAATGATGCTACTTGTAAATCACCTGAGTTACTGGTATAGTTCTGTCACCATAACCTCTAGATGTGACTGTTGAGAGCTTTTCTTATTATAGTCTAGCTTCTCTACATGAGTTTGAAATCCAATTGAATTGCAAATTGTATTAGTAACTATGGAATATATGAAGAGTCTGGGGTGTTCTGTCATTGAAATAATTAAAGCCAAGAATAAGGTGAGAGAACAAGCAGTGAATTTTATTAATATTGTAATTTTTTTAAAAAATTGTTTTCTCTGGCAAGTAAGAAACTATTTTATGCCGAAAATTAATGTAATCTAAAATGTAAGTCTGCTAAACTTGGAAAGTAGATTAAGAGAAGACAAGGAAATGCTCAAGTTATCTTTCTTGAGGACGGGGGACTCTTTTCATCTCTGCTATGTTCGGCTATTTTTCCTCTGTATCTTCTCCACTACTATGTCAGTCATCTATTTTTTTATAATCCTCTGTTCTGTAACTTTGCGCAGACTCAGTAGAGGAAGCTACCTCATCCGTGTCTTTATCCGTACATATTCTACTCTAGCCCCCTAATTAAAAGATTCTCCTGCATAAATCACAATTAACCCAAATTAATATTTTTTTGCTTATCATGCTAAAACTTACTTATATCTGTGCAGTTCCCAAATGCATCTATTCCTTGTTGTCACACTCACTGGCTCCATGCAGTTGTACCTACATCACAATCGCAATTTTTATTCTTTGTACTCATCTGTTTCTGTGGCCTTGAGTTTTTACTTGTTAGCTAGTTGAATGGATGGGTGGGGGGATGAGGGATTGTACCTGACTTACTGAAAGCTAACAGCTCTCTTCTCTACCCTGCTATCTCCTTGGTCAATAACTTTATATATGAGACACACAAACCAGTTTTCTGATTTACAGACTGTTTCAGCAAAATCTGATGATCTAAAGCAGCAAAAAATACATACAAAAAGCAAAAATTCCTATTTTCTTCTAGTATTATACATAATAATTTCTCTAATAATATTTAGTACATATTTCACTAACACAAATTCATTACACAGTTCTCCAGCAAAGCTTAACTATGTATGTGCTTGCTAATGGTGGCTCCATAATTTACAGTAGAGCTTCAGAGTTACGAACACCAGAGTTACAAACTGATCAGTCAACCACACACACCTCATTTGGAACCAGAAGAACATAATTAGGCAGCAGCAGAGACACACTCTTTCCTTCCCTCCCCTTTCCCCGCAAAAGACAAATACAGTACTGTACTGTGTTGCAATGACTAAAAAATAAAGGGAAAGCAGCATTTTTCTTCTGCATAGTTAAGTTTGAAACCTATGTTAAGACAATGTTCAGTTGTAAACTTTTGAAAGAACAACCATAATGTTTTGTTCAGTTACAAACAACGTCCATTCCGAGTTCGTAACTCTGAGGTTCTACTGTATATTTAAGTCCACCATTTCCTTCCATTTCCCTATGCCCTTACAAGATTTAAATAGCTTTACATGAGCTAAAACATCTCGTACTTTTGCTTATACAGCACCAGCACAGGCAGAAGTTAATAAGCCTATTAGCAGAACTGTATTGCAGTCTATAAAGCTGATACATAAACAAGAAAACAGAATAGTGCTGTCCACTTAGAGTCACAGACCTGCATGATCCAGGACAGAATTTTTCTATATCCTTTGGACCCTCTAAATTCTGGTCATAGCTCTGGATCCTTTCCATGACAGGAAAGAATTCACACACCATACTGAGGAGTTTTAAAGTGTTCAGAATGCAAGATCTTGGGTCCTTCCAACAACTCTACGTTTTCCTCCAGAAGAATCAAGGGGGAAAAGGCCCTCTTGTATTCAGTGCAAGGAAGCCAAGAAATTTCTGTGGCTATAGTACTGATATAATTGAAATGTTGAAGTAATTTGCATTAGTGGAGCAAACATGTATTAATCATATAAAATAGATTTTTTTGGCTAGCTAAAACAGATGCCAAACAGGTGTACGCTGATAAGAGTTAAGAAATAATGCCAGTCAAACCCAGCCTTTCATTAAGAGGCAAATCCTTAGTTGGCCCCATCTTTCCATACCCATGAAGGGACCTACACTTTGCTATATGGGATAGGGTGAGCAAGATTTCAGCAGCTTGCACAGCACTTCCTTTCTCTGCAGGAGGTTCCTTGCACTGCATGCAGTAGTGTTTGGTTTAGTGGATCAGCCACTGCATTGATATACTGGACAACATAGCAGGAGAATCATGGAAACTAGTGGATCACCTGCTGCTCTATGCCTTTTGGGATTAGTGATTGGTTCCTTTTTTCTCCTACCTTTTTTTTTTTTTTTTAAATCAGTTACATGGGTGTGTACTGTGGGGAAGATCTGCACCAGGAAACTTTTCCTTTATGGTAAGTTGCTCTGATAGACTGAAGAAATAGCAGGCCAGCTCTCTAATGAGGCAGCCAGCAATGCAGTATTGTTATTGCGGTTAGAGTGAATAAAGATAACAAATATCTAAGAAACACAGATATTTTATATATACTAAAGACATTTGAAAGTGTCATAAAAGACAATTTAAAAGCACCATCTCCTTCTTTGAAAATCATTGGCTTTTCATCATATTTATGTTCCATAAATACATATGTGCCTTTCCTGTTGCTTCAGCTTTGCTCACAATGTTCTATTACATTAATAGTCTCATTAATTCATTAATGTGTAAGCAGGACCTCACTTCAATAAAGCATAAAGTAAAATGAAATATATCTCCACATATGCCAGTAGCATTTTTTATATCCCTTTAAAATTATATTCAAGTAAATTGTTCATCTTCTGCTTTAAAAGCATCAAACCATGAAGATGATTTTAAATCTTATCAGTGGTTCACTTTTTTATTACCTTTAAGAACAGTTACTTGTCTTAAAGAAAGGATTTCAGAAAAGAAAAATGTGTTCTGTGGAGAGAAACACAGTTATTCTGCTAGGACAGCTTTCTGGTAAATTGGTTGTAAGTCTCCCTAACATGCTGTGAACACAATGAAACTGTAAGAGGCAAATACAGTAGTATTACACACGGTAGTATTGTGTTCTGAGAAAATGTATAGTAGTGTGCTTTGGGCAATTTTCAGACTTTTATCAGCAGATTGTTTTCACAATAGAAACTACACTGGGAATTTATTAAATGGGGTTTCAGTGTACTCTAGTTCCACCAAAATTACAAGCAGTATATTATTTTCATAAAATGACAGATAAACTGAAACACTTCTAATAGAATTTCCTCTAAAAAGGAAATTCTTAGCATATTGATTTTCAGTTTAAATTTCAGTCTAACCTACTTTAACCAACGAAAATTGTTCTGTTCTTGCTGTTCAAAATAGTTCAGTATTTTTTTCTGTTGAATCAATGTGTTGATTCACTGTAAATTGAAAGTTGCATTGAATTTATCTCCTGTGCCTAAACACTTCTAGTTTTTTTTAGTTTTTCCTGCCTCACTTATTGAAAATTAGCACACATTTGTACTATAGCCAAGCGTAATCTGTTATCAGTTTGGTATGGAATGCCTGTGTTGTGAGTGTTCACTACGTCATGGAAGACTGTAAGCAGTTTTGGGGCAGAGACCATGACTTCTCGTATGTATGTCATTTTTTTTAACACTGCCTACTAAAGTGGGGTTTCAATCCTGATTGCGGGGGTGGGATTGCTATTGTAGTACAAATAATAAATATTCCCCTTTCATCACTGTGATTTATGATTAAACTTTGTATAGCATGAAATGTTGGAGCGAAAAAATGGACGACCCTACTGAGTCATCAGAGACAAATTGTCGAAAATAATCGTCGGTCCTTAGAACAGAAAATAAAGAAAAGGAAAAGGTAAGACGAGACCCATTTTTTCACAAGTTTAAAGTTGCCTCCAGACTGCTATTATCAGACTGAACAAATTGTTCATTGAGTATTTCTCCAAGTAGA